>NC_053147.1:40826064-41126064 GCF_016808335.1 Panicum virgatum | reverse complement strand
CTGCCGATGTTGCGGATGACCGCAAGAAGCAGGATCACTTCATGGAGGGTCTTGAGGACTACCTCCAGTATGCGCTGCTCAACCTCCGCTTCGACGACTTCAACCATCTGGTTGACAGCGCGCTCAACACGGAGCGCAAGTACCTGGAGATGGAGGACAAGAAGAGGAAGATTGTCCCCGTTGCTTCCGGCAGCAACACTCGTCCCAGCAGTACCTGCCTCCCCAGCAGTACCAGGAGAGGCCATAGCAGTACCCACCTCGACAGCAGCAGCAGGCACCTCTGGCTCGTACTGCTCTACCAGCACCGCCAGCACCTCAGGCTCCACGGCAGGCAGCTCCTCCTGCAGGACAGCAGGCACCTCCTCGCACGTGCTTTCACTGCGGCCAGCCGGGGCACTACGCCAACACTTGCCCCCGGAAGGCGCAGGCGGGACAGCAGGGGCGCCCAGCTCAGCCCAGGGCGCCAGCACAGGGCAGAGTGAACCACGTGACGGCCGAGTTAGCGGCCGAGGCTCCTAACATGGTTATTGGTACGTTCATGGTCAACTCCCATCCAGCTACAGTGCTTTTCGATACTGGTGCTACTCATTCATTCATCACCAAGTCATATGTTGAGGAGCATAGTTTCTTTACCACTGCATTAAGGAAGTGTCTGCTAGTCTCTTCACCAGGAGGGGAGTTGAGATCCCATATTGTTTGCCCCAGAGTCAGTGTAGCCATAAGGGGGGCAACGTTCAGTGCTGATCTAAGGGTGCTAGACACCAAGGGTATCGATGTGATTCTGGGAATGGATACTCTTGCCAAGTGGGGAGTCAGAATTGATTGTTCTCATCGAGCAGTTCACCTGACAGCATCTGATGGCCAAGAGGTGACAGTCAGTGCTTCAGAGCCTTCTGGATTTCTTCATCAGATGGAGGCTAGATCCACGGATGGTATTCACGTGGTGTCCGAATTTCCGGATGTCTTTCCGGAAGACTTGCCAGAAGAAGGAAGAGGAGTTGATGAAGACATATCCTAATCTCTTTGCTAGCCAGCCCAGAATCTCGGGACGAGATTCCTGTAAGGGGGTAGGATTTGTAACACCCTAACTTAATTTTCATTGTTAAAAATAAATTTAATTGGTTTATTTAATTTTCTAGGATTTAATTTGCTTAGATTGCATTTAATCTAATTCTGTTGTGCAAGTAATTAAAAATTTATCATAGGGTTAACTTTGTTGATGCATTCATGCCGGTGCATTGCTTTAATCGTTTGAGTGTTAGGGTTGGATTCAAACTTAAATTTGAATTCAAATAGTTTTGTTTTGTTTGAGTTAGTTTGTTTTAGCAAAAAGGAAAAAGAAAGGAAATTCAGAGAAAAAGAAAGAAATCCAGCCAACCCAAAACCCCAACCTGGCCCAGCCATCTCCTCCTCTTCACCAGCCCAGCCCGTTCTGCCCCGCCAGCCCACTTCTCTCACTCAAGCCCAGCCCGGCCAGCCCTCCTCCTCTTTTTCTTTTCTCCCTTCCTCTACGTGGCCCGCGAGTAGCCCGACCTCTCCCTTTGGCTCTTTCCTAGCGCTGCGGCCCATCTCCCGCGCCATCAGCCCAGCGCCGCAGCCCACACCCGAGCGCGTAGCGCGCGCTCGCCCGCCCCCTCTGTCTGATCCCGCGGCCCCACCTGGCAGCCACAGTGGGTCGCACCCCGCGCTCGCTTGCTGACAAAACCAGCCTGCCTGTCACACGCAGCGCGTTCGCCACGCCCGGTCCTCTTTCTGGTCAACCGGCCCGCACTCCACCCACGCCAACTCCCCGGCCCAGCTCCCCCATGGCCTGCTCCAGCCCACAACCGCGCGCCCAAACCAGACAGCCCGGCCCCGCCTCTCTCGCTGCGCCCCCGGACCCACCTGTCGGTCTTGTCTTCCTCCTCCCGTTTTCCCCGCTCGCGCAACGGAATCCGCCCGAAATCCCCGCGCCGCACCTACCTTTCCGAGCACCAGCCGAGATCCCCGGCCTCCCTACTTTAAACGCCCAACCCCCCCTCAGCGTCACATCTCACCACCACCCCCTCTGCATCCAACCCTAGCGCCGCTCGCCTCGCTCCGCCGCGCAACATCACCTGCGCCACCACGAATCCGCTGCTCCGCCGTGCTACGACCCCGGCGAGCTACCGCAAACACGTCGCCCCGGCGCCAGGAACCTCCTCGGGCCCCCCTTCTCCGACCCCAACCCCTGCAACAGACTCCTCCGCGTGCGCAGGATCAACCTCGCCGCCGGACGTCGACTGTGGCAGAACCACCTGAATTATCCCGGCTCAAGTGCGTAGGGCATCACCATAAAGGCAACACTAGCTCAAACGCACTTCAAATGGAACAATTCTTGGTCTGTCGGGTAACGTCCCGATACAACCACCGGTTCTCGGATAGAACAAGCATACCCCGCACGAAGGCGAGTCCAGAGATATTACAACCACAAGTTTACAACATAGGCAAAGTAGTGATTACAACATGTTTCAAAGTATTTATTACAAAACCAAACTTTGTAAACAGTTATACAAATCATAAGTGTAAAACTTCAGAATTTAACAGCGAAAGATAAAACACGACGGCTACAACACAGTCGCCAAAGTATACCAGGCTAGCCCAAGCATGGTATTACTCGTCAAAGTCATTGCCGGCCGAAGACGTATCCCACTCTACGGACCAGCCAAGAGGCAAGGAGCAGGGCCAAGATAAACTAGCGACCTGGTCCTCAAAACTCACCTGAAAAAGGGTTTCAACAGCAAGGCTGAGTATTCTAATACTCAGCAAGATTTAACCGCCAAGGGGTATAAGTAGCCCACTTTAGCTAGACTATGCAAAGTTCAGTGAGGCTCTGGTTTTTCCTTTTTGCTGAAAAGCAATAAAGAGTATGTCCTTACTTTCAAGTTTTAGCTTTCAAGATTCTAGTTGTTTAACCATTCTATGTAAGCAACTACTATCCAATCATGGTAGAAAACTAAGCAAACATCAAGATTGATAAATAATATTGTTGCTCTTATTACTCTGTGTGGCAAAGGGATCAAGCAGTCTCATTTCATCGTGAGAGGCGGACGATTCTGAATCGAAATTCAACCTTGCAAGGATAAACCCAGCACACACGTCTGGAACACCGTCGGGTCGTTCCCAAACAACCGTTGACCTTTCTTTCCGGCTTGTGGATAGTGCCACTCTCCCCGACTACAGGGCTCCAAGGTCCACCCTTCTACGAGGTCCACCCTTGTCCCTTGAAGTCGCAGTGTTGATCAACAATAATATTTAAAAACCTATCTCTAAAGAGAGAGTGGGAGGTATATCCACTCCCCGGTCCAATCGGCTACTAGGCTTGCCGCGTACCATATTTACGGCATGTGGCTAGTACTTTCAAAAACTTAACCACCGCTACCACACACCGCGACCTTAGCAAGTTCATCAATACAGACAGGGTCTCACCAAAGGTCATGATATCGAACACGACCCCGTCCGTCGTCCTTATATTGTTAACAGAAAGTAAACAAGCAATTCCTATAAAGCTCGCGAGTGATAGGCAATCACTCGACTTTTACCGGTCCTACAAGCTTAGCAAGTAGTCGAACTCAAGTCTAGTTTTCAGTACATAGGTTCCTAGGATCATGCATCTAGGGTTTCAATCCAAATCCTAAGAACTGTAAATGCACAAGTAAATGATACAGTAAATGATAGTAATTTAAAATATAGGTTATGTCCGGGGCTTGCCTTCTCGGTAGTCGCTAACTATTTCAGCTCTAGGCTCTTCCGAACTTTGGTTCGGGGCTTCAGTTAGTTCAGTTGCGTTCACCTGGACTTCTGGATCACCTCTATCAGACTCCAGGATCAACTCGTACGTCCCGTCCGTCAAAGTAGTCGTATCTATATGAAATGCAAGAGGTGACATTATAAATACACTCAGATCATGGTAAAGTTGTAGGCTAACAACTGGCAAACAAACATAACACATGGGCAATCGTTTATAGAGTAGTTAACTAACAAATCTAACTACACAAGGCATCATGATCAACAGCACAAATGAAGTGAACTACTCCATAAACAAGTGGGGGTGGTTTTCTATAACAAACAAAACATAGTTTGCTAATAAATCAACTACTCAGAATACAAACAGTAATAAATTCTTCCAAAATTACACTAAATAGAATATGAACAAAGTAATCTACCATGTAAAAATCATGCCATAACATCCAACCATTTAATCAGAACAAATCAATCATTCAGACAGCACATAGAACAAACATGAATTATACAGGTCAAACTATTACAAATCAGAACATCAAAATTTAACAGGAGGTCGACACAGAAATGGTCTAGCAACTGTGAATTTTTCATAATTTTATCTAGACAGAAATAATTTAACTAGTATTTATTTACCTAGTGACACAAATCTAATTTTCCAGCAAAAACTTTCCACAAACATCTATCATATTTTGATTCTAATGGATAGAGCTTTGCACAAGGATTTCAAAACATCAAGATTTGCATTTTTCTGAATTTCCTATGAATTTCTACTGAATTTCAAAATTCACAGCAAATCATAACAAACAAGTCCCTATAGGCACTATTCATATGAGTCACGGGGTTTGCAGACAGCCCCCTGGAGTTTTGTATCTTTCAACACGGGGTCCTTGGCTGGGTCAGAGGGGGGGGCACGGCGTTGACCGGCCGAAACCCGGTGAGGGGGTCGGCGGCGGCGAGGGAGAGGCTGGGGAAATCAGAGAGGAGACTTAGACGCACCCGATAGTGGTCTTCTTGGGGCTCGGAGTGGCCAGATTGGAGGTTCCCCGCGGAGCAGCTGCTCCGGCGGCGACGGCTAGCGGCGGAGGCGGCGTTCTGGTGGGGTAGAAGGGGCGTGGAGCGGCCAGGGAGCTTCATCTCGACATGAGGGGGCTAGTGGGGTGCTTGATTTTGGCAGAGGAAGGAAGGAGGAGCGGCTCCACGGTGAGCAGGGCGGCGGCGGAGCTTGGGCTACGGCGGCGAGGTGTTCCAGTGCGAATTGGGCGAGGAGGAGAGGTGGGTGAGCTTCGCGGGGCCAAGGCGGAGCTGCTGGCGGGGTTGATTTGGGGCGGGGAAGGGCGCAGGAGTGAGTTCAACGGTGAGTTCAAGCTCGCCGGCATTAAAGTGGAGCGGCGGCGGCGGTTTGTGGCGTCTGGGCAGGGGAAGGATGAGAGAGTGAGGGGAAAAGATCAAGGAGAGCCCCCTGGTTCTGGTGCGCGCGAGAGAAAAGAGCGGCGGGCTCAGTCCTGGCCGGGCCACGGCGGCGGCGAGGTGGCAGCCGCGAGGAGGTTCTGGGCGGCGTGGCGTGCATGCACCAGGCCAGCGGAGCAGCTTGGGTGGTGGCGGGGACCTCAGGCGCGACGCGTGGAAGCCACAAGGAGCAGGAGGTGGCGCGGGGGTGGCCCAGAGCGGCGGGCGCAGCGCGGCGACACGCCGGCGACAGCAGAAACAGAGGGGCAGGCTGGAGGTGGAAGACAGGGACCTAAACGCAATTTCCAAAGTTTTAGGGACCCGAATGTAAACAAGCAATAACTTTTAAACTAAAGCTCAATGAAAAAGTGCCCAACATGAAAGTTGTTCAACTTTTCAAGATCTACAACTTTGATGTTGTGCAAAAATTTATTTGATCAAAGAATAAAGAGCTAATTTTGAAAACATGGAAAGGATTTTGAATTCCAGGAATTTTGTCTTTTTCAAGGTAATTTCACTTTAAATTTAGACTTAAAAGCAAAATTTGCTGCCATGTAATAAATGCATTGAATTTTGCAAAAACACCCTCCACAAAAGCAATAATTGTACACCCTATTCAAATAAACTACAGAAAGGACCTCGCATAAAATCATAATTACACAAATAACCTTTTATAATTACAAAAAGATCCTTTTTCAAGCAATTAAACACATGATGCATACAATCAAATGCAGTTTTTATTGTGCAGACACCTAGGGTGTCACAGCCTTCCCCCCTAAAAGGAATCTCGCCCCGAGATTCTGAAAGATAGACTCTCGAGGGAAAAGGAGCAGACCAATCATCAAGCCAGCAGGACAAAGTCACACTAGAGAATAATGATGTTGATGATATGATCCTTTGTAGATAAGGATTGAGAACTTAGAGAAAGTTCAAGAAACAAGGTAGGATATTATGAGTGAGAGGAATTTACTATGCGATTGTGTGAACTAATCAATTGTTTTTCCACACTAAAGGCTCCAGGACTTCATTCTTTGCAGCAAGAGTTTGTGGATAAAACATGAGATCACAACCACCATCAAAGTCGGCTGAAAAAGACTGGTGGATTAGTATAGTACTAACATGTAGTAGGATTTTTGTAAAGAAGAGAGGACTTAAGTTCTGGTAGAATCAAGGTCTCAATCTGGTAGTGAATCTAGATAGAAAAGATATCAAGGTGAGTTTTTGCTCAAGGACATTCTTGCTCAAACTGTTGATTAAATTAAACAATATGATGCGAGATGCATGTGCTCGATGACCATGAGAATAATGCATCCTTGAGATGTATTATTGCAATGCTGGTGCAATGCAATAACAAATATTTTATACACAATTGAAATGATGCTTATGACACAATGTATTTGCCACGATGCTGGACCAATGATGCAGACATCATGATGCAATGATGACAATGTCCTTTGACGTATGCATGTATGAAATGCACAAGCATGATGCCCACAAGGATGAGTTGATGATGCACACAGTGCAATGCACACATCGTACCCATATTCCCGTGACTAAAACTCGTTAGCCTTGTATCCTTGAGTAAGGATCAGAAGTTAGGACACTAACAGGGTTGCATAGAAGGGGATTGCAGTGAGTTACGTCACACATACTAGACACCAGCGCGCTCCTAGTAACTCAATCATGTGGCTGCAACGCACACGAGAGTCTAGGTTTCGTCGCGGCATCAAGGTTATATGACTAAACTCCACCACAAGAGAAATCAAGAGTGGCAACCCAATAGCGCCAGCAATAATAAGATAGGAACCGAAGACACCCCACCAAGTAGTATTCAAACGCATACCCATTAGTTAGTCTACAGATTCCCGATCATGATGCAACACTATACACTGACGAATGACATGAAATGATGTGATGCATGATTATTGCATCAAGGACTGTATTTCAAAAGTTTATTATTATCATAAACCTTTTTAATTTATCTAAAATTAACTGAGCAAGAATGAAAATTATAGGATTCAGATGTTGAAATCAAAATAGCCAGCAAGATCAGGCATAATACCAAGAGGAATAGAATGACTATTGATGGGGTTTTTGTTAACAAACATCATGGCTTAACCAGGGAGCCATGAAGGAAAGAGGAATAATGGTTTTGATAGGAATAGATTCAAGGCATTGATCAAGGGTTGGATTGATTAACAAGCTAAGATCAATAGTAAGGTTCATATAAGATCCATTGCCACTAACTTACAAAAGACCTTCTCAAATAAAGCTTGTTAAAAAGACTGAAGAATTATCTTGTTTCACCAACTTCAGAAAGTAACAAACCTCCAAGTGGTACTGGTTCATCATTTGAGATTCTATGGAACGAAGAGATCCTTATAACAACAAGATGGGGCTTAGGATGAAAGCATGACTCAAAACCATCTTTTTCATTCAAGAAAATCTAAGCATTTTAACAAGCATGCTCCTAAAATCAAAATTTAACTCACTTATGGTTTAAGCACACTAACACTTATCTATGAGGATTCATACTAGGAATTCTTTACAAAGCTTATGTAACAACTTCAAATACTAGGAATCAAATCGAACATCAATCAATATGCATGCACGTCCTGTTCGTTCCTCACAAGATAAACAATTGCCAACTATCGTTGGGCTTACGTAGTTAGCACGGTGGCATACATAAATACGGCTCTCCCTATATAGCTAGTCGATACATTCTAACCGTTCTTAACTTATCGAATCGCGGTTAGTGTACCTGCAGAAGATTGACAAAACATATATATATCCAATGAACCTTTCATGCCAGCACTCATGAAAGCGTCCCCATACATTACCGCTCACTATAGAAGCGGCAGCCATACAATTTCCGCCGTATGGCCAACGTTAACATACGCTACTCAGTGGCGTATTCACAAGTTCCTTTACACCCAATATAGTCGACCGAGATTGATATATTGGCAGCAGCTCAAGTAGGTCACTGCTTGAGCGCAGCGTTCGGTTCGCATCACCGACGGGAAGGTCAGACTCCCTCAGCTGACTGAGGATCCTTACCTTCTTACCTCAATGTAGGTGCGTCGTTACAAAAACTAAGAGTTGCTTGTGAGTATGGTTTGACAAAAAGTAAAGTACTGGAAGTCAGATAACATAAACCATACATAAATAACCGCCTAGTAATTCCCATAAATTCCCTAGGACTTTACGTTCTATGCACAACCCTTAACGAATCCAACGTAGTTTTCCGAAATACCTTGTTGTTCCAATTTTATACGGAAAACGATTTTTAAGGTTCCAACACCTCTGGTGTATGCTTGCAGCTCTGATACCAGCAGTGGCAGAACCACCTGAATTATCCCGGCTCAAGTGCGCAGGGCATCACCATAAAGGCAACACTAGCTCAAACGCACTTCAAACGGAACAATTCTTGGTCTGTCGGGTAACGTCCCGATACAACCACCGGTTCTCGGATCGAACAAGCATACCCCGCACGAAGGCGAGTCCAGAGATATTACAACCACAAGTTTACAACATAGGCAAAGTAGTGATTACAACATGTTTCAAAGTATTTATTACAAAACCAAACTTTGTAAACAGTTATACAAATCATAAGTGTAAAACTTCAGAATTTAACAGCGGAAGATAAAACACGACGGCTACAACACGTCGCCAAAGTATACCAGGCTAGCCCAAGCATGGTATTACTCGTCAAAGTCATTGCCGGCCGAAGACGTATCCCACTCTACGGACCAGCCAAGAGGCAAGGAGCAGGGCCAAGATAAACTAGCGACCTGGTCCTCAAAACTCACCTGAAAAAGGGTTTCAACAGCAAGGCTGAGTATTCTAATACTCAGCAAGACTTAACCGCCAAGGGGTATAATTAGCCCACTTTAGCTAGACTATGCAAAGTTCAGTGAGGCTCTGGTTTTTCCTTTTTGCTGAAAAGCAATAAAGAGTATGTCCTTACTTTCAAGTTTTAGCTTTCAAGATTCTAGTTGTTTAACCATTCTATGTAAGCAACTACTATCCAATCATGATAGAAAACTAAGCAAACATCAAGATTGATAAATAATATTGTTGCTCTTATTACTCTGTGTGGCAAAGGGATCAAGCAGTCTCATTTCATCGTGAGAGGCGGACAATTCTGAATCAAAATTCAACCTTGCAAGGATAAACCCAGCACACACGTCTGGAACACCGTCGGGTCGTTCCCAAACAACCGTTGACCTTTCTTTCCGGCTTGTGGATAGTGCCACTCTCCCCGACTACAGGGCTCCAAGGTCCACCCTTCTACGAGGTCCACCCTTGTCCCTTGAAGCCACAGTGTTGATCAACAATAATATTTAAAAACCTATCTCTAAAGAGAGAGTGGGAGGTATATCCACTCCCCGGTCCAATCAGCTACTAGGCTTGCCGCGTACCATATTTACGGCATGTGGCTAGTACTTTCAAAAACTTAATCACCGCTACAACACACCGCGACCTTAGCAAGTTCATCAATACAGACGGGGTCTCACCAAAGGTCATGATATCGAACACGACCCCGTCCGTCGTCCTTATATTGTTAACAGAAAGTAAACAAGCAATTCCTATAAAGCTCGCGAGTGACAAGCAATCACTCGACTTTTACCGGTCCTACAAGCTTAGCAAGTAGTCGAACTCAAGTCTAGTTTTTAGTACATAGGTTCCTAGGATCATGCATCTAGGGTTTCAATCCAAATCCTAAGAACTGTAAATGCACAAGTAAATGATACAGTAAATGATAGTAATTTAAAATATAGGTTATGTCCGGGGCTTGCCTTCTCGGTAGTCGCTAACTATTTCAGCTCTAGGCTCTTCCGAACTTTGGTTCGGGGCTTTAGTTAGTTCAGTTGCGTTCACCTGGACTTCTGGATCACCTCTATCAGACTCCGGGATCAACTCGTACCTCCCGTCCATCAAAATAGTCGTATCTATATGAAATGCAATAGGTGACATTATAAATACACTCAGATCATGGTAAAGTTGTAGGCTAACAACTGGCAAACAAACATAACACATGGGCAATCGTTTATAGAGTAGTTAACTAACAAATCTAACTACACAAGGCATCATGATCAACAGCACAAATGAAGTGAACTACTCCATAAACAAGTGGGGGAGGTTTTCTATAACAAACAAAACATAGTTTGCTAATAAATCAACTACTCAGAATACAAAAAGTAATAAATTCTGCCAAAATTACACTAAATATAACATGAACAAAGTAATCTACCCTGTAAAAATCATGCCATAACATCTAACCATTTAATCATAACAAATCAATCATTCAGACAGCATATAGAACAAACTTGAATTATACAGGTCAAACTGGAACAAATCAGAACCTCAAAATTTAACAGGAGGTCGACACAGAAATGATCTAGCTACTGTGAATTTTTCATAATTTTAGCTATAAATAAATAATTATGAGAAAAAAAAGAAAAAGAACAACAGGTTAGCAAGATTCATTTTTAGATCCTATTCTAATCATGAACTGAGGCTTAAACTTCCTGGACAAGCTAAGCTACTCAAGAAGAACATGCATAAATATTTTCATGATTTATTACGAACAGAAACTATTTACCATAAATAAAGTCTACTAAACAAGGATTAAATCAAATAAATACGTACACAAGAGAACTAATTATGAAATTTTTATAGAAATACTAGTGTCACATGAGTAAATCACCATAAAAAATTTCACTAAAAGACATGGCTTCAAGCAATAGTTAGGAAAAAGATAAAACAACTAGTATTTATTTACCTAGTGACACAAATCTAATTTTCCAGCAAAAACTTTCCACAAACATCTATCATATTTTGATTCTACTGGATAGAGCTTTGCACAAGGATTTCAAAACATCAATATTTGCATTTTTCTGAATTTCCTATGAATTTCTACTGAATTTCAAAATTCACAGCAAATCATAACAAACAAGTCCCTATAGGCACTATTCATATGAGTCACGGGGTTTGCAGACAGCCCCCTGGAGTTTTGTATCTTTCAACACGGGGTCCTTGGCTGGGTCAGAGGGGGGGGCACGGCGTTGACCGGCCGAAACCCAGTGAGGGCGTCGTCGGCGGCGAGTGAGAGGCTGGGGAAATCAGAGAGGAGACTCAGACGCACCCGATAGTGGTCTTCTTGGGGCTCGGAGTGGCCGGATTGGAGGTTCCCCGCGGAGCAGCTGCTCCGGCGGCGACGGCTAGTGGCGGAGGCGGCGTTCTGGTGGGGTAGAAGGGGCGTGGAATGGCCGGGGAGCTTCATCTCTACATGAGGGGGCTAGTGGGGTGCTTGATTTTGGCAGAGGAAGGAAGGAGGAGCGGCTCCACGGTGAGCAGGGCGGCGGCGGAGCTTGGGCTACGGCGGCGAGGTGTTCCAGTGCGAATTGGGCGAGGAGGAGAGGTGGGTGAGCTTCGCGGGGCCAAGGCGGAGCTGCTGGCGGGGTTGATTTGGGGCGGGGAAGGGCGCATGAGTGAGTTCAACGGTGAGTTCAAGCTCGCCGGCGTTCAAGTGGAGCGGCGGCGGTCTGTGGCGTCTGGGCAGGGGAAGGCCGAGAGAGTGAGGGGAAAAGATCAAGGAGAGCCCCCTGGTTCTGGTGCGCACGAGAGAAAAGAGCGGCGGGCTCAGTCCTGGCCGGGCCACGGCGGCGGCGAGGTGGCAGCCGCGAGGAGGTTCTGGGCGGCGTGGCGTGCATGCACCAGGCCAGCGGAGCAGCTTGGGTGGCGGCGGGGACCTCAGGCGCGACGCGTGGAAGCCACAAGGAGCAGGAGGTGGCGCGGGGGTGGCCCAGAGCGGCGGGTGCAGCACGGCGACACGCCGGCGACAGCAGAAACAGAGGGGCAAGCTGGAGGTGGAAGACAGGGACCTAAACGCAATTTCCAAAGTTTGAGGGACTCGAATGTAAACAAGCAATAACTATTAAACTAAAGCTCAAATGAAAAATTGCCCAACATGAAAGTTGTTCAACTTTTCAAGATCTACAACTTTGATGTTGTGCAAAAATTTATTTGATCAAAGAATAAAGAGCTAATTTTGAAAACATGGAAAGGATTTTGAATTCTAGGAATTTTGTCTTTTTCAAGGTAATTTCACTTTAAATTTAGATTTAAAAGCAAAATTTGCTGCCATGTAATAAATGCATTGAATTTTGCAAAAACACCCTCCACAAAAGCAATAATTGCACACCCTATTCAAATAAACTACAGAAAGGACCTTGCATAAAATCATAATTACACAAATAACCTTTTATAATTACAAAAAGATCCTTTTTCAAGCAATTAAACACATGATGCATACAATCAAATGCAGTTTTTATTGTGCAGACACCTAGGGTGTCACATCGACGTCAGCGCCCCGCACGGCCTCCCTGCTTGAAATCCAAGCCTCGGTGAGCTTTGTCTTCCTTTGCCCTTCGTTTTGGACTAAAAATCGTAGGCGGTGACACCCTTTAGGTGGCCGCGCACCCCACGCCGGCAAACCAGGGCTGCCTCTCGCCACGGCGAGCCTCGTCGGAGCATAGAACCGCCACCCTGCGTGCTCCAATGAGTTACGTGTGTCACTCTCGTCCTTTTTCACCTGACCGCAACCCAAATGGCCCCCTGGATCGCCGGAACGGCCAACTCCGGTGAGCTCGGTGCTGCGCCGCCACGGGATTCGTCGCCGGCGGCAGCCCACCGCCGCCTCACGCGCCGCTTTTCACACCAGCCGCCCGATCTAAACCTGACGCTCTAGATTAGATCTAGGTTCCTTTAAATCTAAGCCATCGGATCTTGAACAAACGGCCTAGATCCAAACATACCGGTTTGGCCCGCCCTTTTTGCTAAAGAGCCCTCCAACTACCTTGAAATCAATCCGCGGTCCAAGTTTGTGCAAAAGTAATTACAATTTAGTCCTGTTTTTAACATTTAAGCCCCTGGACTTCTCCCTTTTTGAACCCGCCGTCCAGGCCTGCCCTTTTTGCGCGTTAGACCTTAGAGCTAATGTTTAATTATGTTTTAGTCCTCGATTTTTGCAGAAAACCCCCTGGAACTTTGTTTTTAACGCAGATAAGCCCCTAGAACTTGTTTTTAGCCTAGATTATGCGTTTTAACTCCGTTTTAGGCGTTCTTTATATCCACGTGATCGTTGTAACGCGTAGAATAGTTTTAGACTAGTTTAGTGTGCTGTTTCTATGTATTGATGTACTGTTTCTTAGCTTTTGTTAGTGTTTGCTTGTATGCTTATTGTTGTGCCTTGTTTTTGGCCATGTGTTCGTGAGTAGACGTTGAGTTACCAGAGGAGCCCCAGTTCCAGTACCCGGAGCAGCCGTCTTCTGACCAGTTTGAGCAGCAGCAGGAGCAATACGAGGAAGGCAAGTGTAACATGAACAACCTATCACTTTTAAATACAATTTCATACTGCATTTTAATACTGTATGCCTATAAGGACTTCCCTAGCCACTTTATATCCTTTATATGTATCCTTGGGTAGCATTTTGGTTAGTTGTGCTAGGTGCCGCGCTATAACACATAATGGTCCTTTTTAATTAATTTGATTAATGGTATATGCAACTTAATCCTGAGAGTGGCCCTTTGTGTGGCTTGAGTGGCTCACGCCTCGTTAAAATTGGTTTTGTTAGAAACATGGTTTAGGGGGCCAGCACGGTGCTTACTGCTGGGTTGGCCACTCTCCATAAGGACCGGTTCATAGAGCGACAACCTGGGACAACAGCGCTACCACAAGACTGGAATGGGACGGTCTTGGCTTACTAATTAGGTCATTTTGGTTCGGGAGTAACTTACCAGCGGGGCAAGAGGGGAGTCGAGCTTCAATGGTCCCTATGCTACAAGGATGGTCTGTGTTGTCTTGTACCCCCTCGAGGTGGGCCCCATCGTCGCATTGACTGAATCCTTAGCGGTTACACCTTACCAACGTGTCCTTTGTAACGGCCTCATAGTGAGTTTGCTAGTCATCTCACCTAAGGAAGTGTGATGAACAACTGGCGTAGCTCACGACTTGGGGGTAAAGATGTGCAACCTCTGCAGAGTGTAAAACTGGTATACTAGCCGTGCTCACGGTCATGAGCGGCCCAGATCCACCTTTTGATTAGTGGGGTTATCTCCTTCCGACGAGGGGGGTGCCTCTCGGGGTGGCTTGGTTCGGTTTGGTTCTCAGTAGTTTCTTAATTAATTCTGATTAATTACTATGTAACTGGGTTAATGGTAATTCACCAACTCGTAGTAAATAGCTTTAATAAAATTTTGCCAAGACTTAAAAGCTAATGCAGTTGAGTCAGCCAACCTTAGAGCCTCATAGTTTGTGTTATACTTGTTGAGTACAAGTTGTGTACTCACTCTTGCCTCTCCTCTACTTTTTCCTCTTGGATACTCTACTACTGCTCAGTTCCTGCCGACGTGAGGGTGTTCGCTCAGTGCTTCCAGGACTACGAGGACTTCTAGGCATTTCGTCTCCCAGTCGACGTCCCTGTGGCGCCCTGCTCAGCTTCGGAGAGTCTTTACCGTATTTGTACTTCGCTTCCGCTGTATCAGACATTTTTTTCATTAATGTAATAAATAACATTCGTATTTCGATTTATTATGTCTCTTTATGTGATATGTGCTGTGATATACTGTTCATTCTGTTGTATATACGTGTGACTTGATCCTGGCACGTATATGATTGCTCGGTTTATGTCCTTTTATAAACCGGGTGTTACAGGTTGGCCTGTCTTGACTTGTTTTGCTTCGGTTCTTGGGCTACACTTGGTCCATTTGAGCCTGAATCGGTACTCTGATATTTTTTGTGATTTTCTACTGGGCCAAAGTGTGCTTGCAACCTGCATATTATCTGAAAAACACAACTTGCATATTCTAGAAGGTAAAGTGTTGTTTAGGGAATTTATTGGATGTAAGTACGTGTAAGAAATGCAAACTCTCATGATTTTCTGATCAAGTTGACACCTGGAAATGGTCGTTAGTGAGCGTCGACAAGGAGTGTGGTGTGTGTGTGTGTGTGTTCTATTCTCTACCCCCCCCACTTCTATTTATAGCAGGGAGCCACCAGCCGCAGCACCCCAAACCGATGTTGTGAGCCAACAGGGAAGCGCCATGTGCCTTGGTTGAGGCAGTGGGGCCCACGGGCCTGGCCGGCCAACCGCCCCCAACTTCCTGGAGTAGGTTTGTCTTGGTCTCCCCTTGTCCTAAAGTTGAGGCACGACCTGCCCCAGCTGGGTTTGGTTCAGTTCTTAGGCTTCACTTGGTCCATTTGAGCCTGAATCGGTACTCTGATATTTTCTGTGATTTTGTGTCGGGCCAAAGCGTGCTTGTAACCTGCATATTAGCTTGAAAACACAACTTGCATATTCTAAAAGGTAAAGTGTGATTTAGGAACTTTATTGGATAAGGATGCGTGTAAGAAATGCAAACTCTCATGATTTTCTGATCAAGTTGACGCCTGGAAATGGTTGTTAATGAGCGTCAACAAGATCCCCCAAGCTGTCCTTTGCTCGTCCCGAGCAAAGTAGGACAAATCAGGTTGTTGATCAGAAAATCACTTTGACTCGTACCTTACCTGTCATGTCATAGTCTGAATCAAAGAGATTCATCTATAAGCTTAAATAAGTTGGTTAGCATACCTTTGCTCAATTACCTTAATCCCTCATGGGGCTTTTTAGCTATCTCCTTGTCTTGGGCTGTTGAGAGTTAGAATGGTGCATAAAGCAGTACTTACTTGTTCATAGATCCTCAATCCATCTGGAGACACTTTTTTTTAAAGATTTTTGAAAACATGGCAAGCTCTAGCATAACTCTCTCGAGGCACTCATCTTGTATTTCCTTACCAGGGCAGTGTTTGTCTTTGATTTTCCCTACTACTACAAGCCTTTGTGGAGCTCAAGGTAGGATAAGAACAGAGCACACTTGTATTCTATTTATTGTAAAGTCAAAGAGAGGATCCATAGAGAAACAAGTCATGCAATCTCAATCAAAAGGTGCAAGTGTATGAATGGATGGATAGATGGATGAATATTGCTTACTCCTTGAGGTAATGGCTTTTCTCTCTCAAATCATCCCTGTCTCTCTCTCTCTTTTTCTTTTTTTTGAGACATGGTTACCCCCTTTTTCTCTCCTTTTTTTTGGGTCATGCTTCTTTGGCATGCCATCTTTTCTCTTCTTTTTAGGGCAACCATAATCTGATTTTATTTTATTTCAGGAATGTTCTATGAGAGAGATCACCAAGACATGGAGCATTTATAGATGTGAAGTGGATGGTGGTGCTAATTCCCAGTATAGGAATATAACAATAGATGGGACGTGTACATGCTTATGAATGAGAAAGCATGAAGAGCATCTTACTAGGGTCACCCAATTTGACAAAACTCAACAGAATATCAAGCAGCATATGTATAAGGGTTTTTCATGGAATATGACATATGGCTCTGGTAGGACATTGCATATCGCTGGGAAACTTGCCTTTTAATTTTTTTTAATTTTCTTTTTTCGAAAACAACTACAGACTTCAAGCATCACTAGAACAAGCTTTCATAACCTTATTTACCATATATAAACTCCCAACAACTTAGAGAACTTTCAGGTTTATTGGTAACATATTTGTATAACCAACGAATATAAACTCAAGAGAACTCTTATTTTCAAACTAGGCACAATAGACATGATAGAGCAAAGCAAAACTCATCGTTTCAACTTATCAAAAGGGAGTTAAAACATTCTTACCGCGCATCATGGAAAAGGGAAATAAAGCAGTAAATTTTTATTTTGTTTTTGGAAGTTTTTATCAATTTTTATTGAAAGCAAATAAAGGGATATAGTTGACTTAGGGGAGGGAACCTCCCCCAAGCTAGCTCTTAGTTTTGGATCAAAAAGCAGGACCTTTCTCCATACCTGATCAGGTTGAGGTCGTTTTGTCCGTACCTGGAGAAGTAGTAGCGGTCGATGACGTCTTGTTCTTCTTGCACCACACCTTCTTGGTCTTCTTTGGTGGCGTAAGAGGCGCAGGAACAGGATCCTCGGATGTTGGATAGATGATTTCCAGATCTTCCCATACTGTATTGGTGATGAAATCAGGGATCTTCTGATCATCTTCCACTGGCTCGGTTGATGGAGTATGAATTTCCCAATCCTCCCAAGCTGGCTTTGAAGAGGGGTGATAGTCTTGATCATCCCAACCGGGCTCTGCCCATAGCCCTTGTTTCTTACTATCCTCATGAATCAGGAATACCTCTTTCTTGTTTTGGAATTTAAATTTCATGGTCTTTCCCATGATACGGAGGCTGATTCTTCCTCTCCCCACATCAATTCTGGCATTTGCATCCTTGAGGAATGGTCGCCCAAGTATGAGCGGAATTCCAAGATCTCCTTCCATACCAAGGACTATGAAGTCCACCAATATGTAGGTATTATTGACTTTTACCATTAACCTTTCCACAACTCCTTCTGGATATCTTATCGTAGAATCTGTCAGCTGAACACACATAGTGGTAGGGGAAATTGATGGATAGCCTAGCTTCTCGAAAGTCACCTTGGGCATGATGTTAACGCTGGCTCCAAGGTCACAAAGGGTGTGATCAAATTCATAATCAAAGATTGAGCAGCTGATCACTGGGATTCCGGGATCTTCTCTTATTGTGGCTGCCAACTCGCCCCACGCACCTCTTCTTGGGCGTGTGAGCTTCTCTGCATAGCTGAGGGATGTCCTGCTAAGGGGCTCTTTCCACATAGCATTAATGACATTCACGCTTTCTAGAGTTGATTCGGGTTGCCCCGGAATCTTCCCTAGTTCAGCAGCAGCTAGTTGAGCCAATTGAGTTTCCAGCGCCTTGTTGAAACTCAGCTGGTTCTTCATAGCAGTGGAGAATCCGTCCATCTTGGCATGGATGGTCTCCATAGATTTGTCTGTAGCGGCCAACTTCTTCTGAAGGGACTCATTGATCTTCGCTTGGCCGTAGACAAGATCTCTCAAGGTAGGCTGGTTAGGACCAAAAGAATTCAAATTCCCATTACCTCCTTGGTAATATGGGCATGGTTGATTCCACCCCTGACCTCCTTGTGGACGAAACCCATTGCTGTCATTGAGGAATAGAGCTTCTTCTTGGGTTTCTGGGCAATTGTCGCCCGAATGTCCAACATTCCTGCAGACCTCGCACGTCATGCGAGTTTCCAAGGCTTGAAGTGTTTGCATCTGAGCCTTATCTTGGGAATAATCCTCAAATTTCTTGAGGAGGAGATCAATCTTCATAGCAAGCAAGTCGGCCTCCTTGATGGAGTGCATACCTCGCTGGCGCGGTTTGAGGCAATCATCGCTCCAACCTTGGTTGGAAACCATCTTCTCGATCAATGTTGTAGCTCTTTCAATGGTCAGCGAGAAGAAAGCTCCACCCACAGCGGCATCCACATAATCATGGGATGACTGTGTCAACCCGTGGTAGAAGTTCTGTAGAATGAGCCAATTATCCATTCCATGGTGCGGACACGCCAGAATATACTCCTGAAGCCTCTCGCAAGCTTCCGGAATTGACTCATTTGATGCCTGCTGGGCCATAGCTCTAGGAGATGACGACGATGCGATGACTGGATCAACTACCGAGAGTGATCTCCGAGGTGATACGAGACGAGCTCGCGTCCTCCTTAAAAGTGACTCTGGATCGGAATGAAAGTTTAGCGGCAAGTCGAAACCGGTCATACACTACCCTATTTCCATATCAACGAAGACAAGAAAACAAAGCCAAGTTAACCTGTTTAGCAAGCAAATACCAATTTCGATTTTGTTCACAACTCTGTCTATATATTTCACTCTGTGCCTTCCCCGGCAACGGCGCCAAAAATGCTTGTTGGAGCCTACCAACGTCACCTAGCGATGATGCCCACAGACGCCAATTTGGGACGGCAGTATTTTATGAACCATGAATAGATCCGCAAGCGCACGGAATACCGCTGTAGCATTTTACCCGGGAGTATACCGGGGTGTCATTTATATTTCCACAGGGAAGGCGATGAGTGAGAGAAATATATAGATCAGTTGGTGAGCTCTATCTAGATTGGATATTCTCATGCATAAACAGGGGTAAGATAATAACATGGTAGGAGGTACTGTGAGACACACAAACTACTCTCTTGGATAAAAGAATAAAGGTTACTTTAGGCCGGGAGCAAGGTAAAAGTCAGAGCTCGAGTCAGCTGTGCTAGGCTAGCTATATCTACACTTTCTCATTAGCTAGCTCGTTAGAGATTAAACTACACAACAGGGAGATTGCTATCGAAGTAACGGGAGGAGCTTGTACACTCCGGCGACTTTATGTACCTCCTACCCCCCATAACGAACGTGGAGGATTACTAAATGGCATGGACAGGGCTGTCACCACCTGTCGGCTACCTCTACAAACCGTGGGTATAGTTGACATCCAGCAACTCTTAGCTAATCTAGACACCATGTCTACACTAGTAAGGGATACTCTAGTGTCCTGCGCGGAGCCTCCGCCCTCCGGATGGACAGACATCATACTAGAGCAATCATACAAATACTGGAGCAGTTGATAGAGTTCTAAAAACAAAAGACTAACCATCTCCAGCACAGGGCGATCATGCAATGGAAGCATTGAATAATAACGCAACCATGACAAGAAGCATATACTCGATAACTCAGAATATACTTCAAGCAGATATCTGTAACCATAGTCTAATTCTATTACAAACGACCGAATATTACAAGAGAGAGCTAGAGATGAACCCATACCAGACTCTCGAGCAACTCCGGTGACTCGATGACTCCTAGACTTCTCCTAAACTCCACTAAGCCTAAATACTATGCAAGGAATTCAAGAGAGGAAGAGGTGTGTGGTGTGTGTGTGTGTGTGTTCTATTCTCTACCCCCCTTCTATTTATAGCAGGGAGCCACCAGCCGCAGCACCCCAAACCGACGTTGTGAGCCAACAGGGAAGCGCCACGTGCCTTGGTTGAGGCGGTGGGGCCCACGGGCCTGCCCGGGTTGCCAACCGCCCCCAACTTCCTGGAGTGGGCTTGTCTTGGTCTCCCCTTGTCCTAAAGTTGAGGCACGGCCTGCCCCAGCTGGGTTTCCTTTAGTTATTGGGCTTCACTTGGTCCATTTGAGCCTGAATCGGTACTCTGATATTGATTTTGTGTTGGGCCAAAGTGTGCTTGTAGCTTGCATATTAGCTTGAAAACACAACTTGCATATTCTGAAAGGTAAAATGTGAGTTAGGAACTTTATTGGATAAGGATGCGTGTAAGAAATGCAAACTCTTATGATTTTCTGATCAAGTTGACGCCTGGAAATGTTCATTAGTGAGAGTCAACACAATGTTGAAGCCTATATAGACGACATTGTCGTCAAAACCAAGACCCAGGATCAATTCATTACTGACCTGGAAGAGACCTTCAACAGCCTCCGAAAATTTCACTGGAAACTCAACCCAACCAAGTGCATCTTTGGCATACCCTCTGGAAAACTACTTGGATTCATCGTCATCAACTAAGGAATCGAAGCCAATCCAGAAAAGATTAATGCCATTATAGCCATTGACACTTCAGCTACTATCAAGGACGTCCAGAAGCTTACAGGCTGCATGACAGCTTTGAACCGGTTCTTGTCCGGGCTTGGCAAACGGGGCTTACCCTTCTTCAAGCTCCTAAAGCAACAAGACAAATTTGAGGGGACTACAGAAGCCGCCGAAGCACTCAAGAACCTCAAGCATCATCTCCAGTCACCGCCGACTCTAACAGCTCTACTACCTAGCGAGGAATTGCTCCTCTACATCGCTGCAACTACTCATGTAGTTAGTATGGCGATAGTAGTCGAACGCCCGGAGGAAGGCCACGCCTATGGTGTTCAGAGACCAGTTTACTTCATCAGTGATGTACTCTCTGAATCAAAGGTTAGATATCCATCAATTCAGAAACTTCTGTATGGAATTCTAATCACCTCTAGGAAGCTTCGACATTACTTTGACGAGTACAAGATCTCAGTAGTAACTGATTTCCCATTGGGGGATATACTCCACAATCGGGATGCCACTGGACAAATTTCAAAGTGGGCAGTTGAACTAGGAGCCTTGGAAATCAACTTCAAGCCAAGAACATCAATCAAGTCACAGGCACTAGTCAACTTCTTAGCTGAATGGCGAGAAAATCAAATTTTAGCGCCTCATAACATTCCAGAGCATTGGATAATGTATTTTGATGGCTCACTCAAGCTCGACAGAGGCGGCGCAGGAGTTCTGTTCATCTCCCCAAAGGGATAGCAATTGAAGTATGTGTTCCAAATCTTGTTCAAGGTCTCCAACAATGAAGCTGAATACGAGGCCCAGCTACATGGCCTTCGACTAGCAGTTTCTCTCGGCATCAAGCGACTACTTGTTTACGACGACTCTCTACTCGTCGTCCAGCAAGTCAATAAAGAATGGGACATCAACAAGGATACAATGGACGCATACGTCGAGGAAATCAGAAAGCTCAAAAACAAGTTCTCAGGATTGGAAATCCACCACGTAGACCGTGACAACAATGTGGGAGCCGATGTCCTTTCCAAACTTGGATCTACTCGAGCAGCTGTTCCACCTGGAGTTTTTGTCCATGAACTTCGTCATCCATCAGTCAAGGTACAAAGCCGACAAGTCACTGACATGGAGGCCCTGGCCACAGTCAGAGAAGTACTGATGATCGAAGAAGATTGGCGGATCCAATTTATCGGCTTCATCATGGAGTTCAAGCTTCCACCACATGTCGACCCTAAAGGCGCTGAAGCTACCCGCATCATCAGGCATAGCAAGGGTTTCGTCCTTGTCGGCAACAACCTATACAAGCAATCTGCTTCTGGCATCCTCATGAAGTGTGTTACCTTTGAAGAAGGCAAAGACATCCTTAGAGAGATACACAAAGGAGTTTGCGGCAACCATGCCGCATCAAGGACACTTGTCGGCAAGGCTTACAGGTCAGGTTTCTTCTGGCCAACAGCTATTTCAGATGCAGAAGACCTTGTCAGACGATGCCCCGACTACCAATTCTTCAGCAAAAAGACTGACGGCCCAGCACACAACCTGATAACAATTCCTCAATCATGGTCGTTCACCTGTTGGAGTTTGGACATAATCGAACCATTAACCGTAGCTCTAGGAGGATTCAATCATGTGCTGGTAGTAGTTGATAAGTTCTCCAGGTGGATCGAGTACAAGCCCATTGTCAAGATCTCATCCGATAGAGTAGTGGATTTCATCTTTGACATCATTCACCGGTTTGGATTTCCTCACACCATCATTACGGATCTTGGTTCCAACTTCACGTCACAATCTTTTTGGGATTTCTGTGACAACTCCTGCATTGAGGTTAAATATGCTTCAGTAGCTCACCCCCGAGCAAATGGTCAAGTAGAGCGCATCAATGACTTAGTACTCGACGGCTTGAAGAAAAAACTCTACGACGCTAACACCAAGAAAGGTGGCAAGTGGATTCAAGAACTACCCCATGTGGTCTAGGGGCTGCGAACGCAGCCTAGCAAAGCAACTAGACAGTCTCCTTTCTTCCTCACTTATGGGTTCGAGGCTATACTACCAGCAGATATCATGTGGAAATCTCCAAGAGTAGAAGCCTATCAAGAAGGAGAAGTAGATGAAACTCGACAACTTGAGTTAGATTCAGTCGAAGAAGCCAGAATCAATGCTTTAACTCAATCGGCTAGATATCTTCAAGGAGTCAGACGCTATCATGATCGTAATGTCCAGCAAAGATCTTTCAACATTGGAGATTTGGTATTACGAAGGATTCGAGATGAAACAGGATTGCATAGGTTAAATTCCAGATGGGACTAAGGTTACAAGACCCGGATCATACAGAATCTCTGATGCAGATGGCAACGAGGTACCTAATTCCTGGAATATTGAGCACTTGTGCAGATTTCATCCTTGATCAAAGTAACATGGTGATGTCAGTTGATCTCTTTAATAAAGCAAAGGTTTTCATTAGCTTTTCGACTACATTAAAGGCAGCTTTCAATCTGGTAGCACCATTACTACCCTACAAAAAGGTTCATCCAACCAGGGTAATCTCTACAGATTCATACCGACCTGGATAACCTATTTAGGATAACTACACAAGCCACATCCTTGTCCTTGACATAAAGGCACAACCTACTCGCCTAGTTTGAGAAGGTATATGGATACCTTTACTAGTTGTCCATCTTGGGTAACTCGACGGAGTTCATCCTAACAGGTCAACTATAAGGAACTCCAGCCTTGTGTTATAGGCAAAACTACTCGCTTGCTCGAGTATGTTATGGATACTACTACATTTTTTCCATCTTGGGTAACCCAACGGGTTCACCCTAACTGGTCAATCTTAGTAGTTACTTCAGTCTACGAGTTAGACACCCTATTCACAAGCTTGAATAGGTATTGGATATTTTTAAGATGGTTTCATCTTGGATAACTCGACGGGGTTCATCCTAACAGATCTATCTTAGAAGTTACTCCAGTCCTTGGTCAGGACACCCTACTCACTTGCTCGAGTAGTTTATGAATATCTTTGCAGTCTTTCTATCTGGGTAATCCGACGGGACTCACCCTAAGTGATCAACTATAAAGATTACTCCATGTAAGCATTCTACTCGACTACTCGAGTAGTTTGTACATATCCGACGGTATCAGATCATACTTCTTAAGACACACCAACAGGATAAGAGCAATGTTTACAAAGACAATGAGTTACTACAAGCAAGTTACTCTGCCAAGTTCTTCAAAATTTCCTCAGCGATCACTTCTGATTCCTTACAATAGTCTCGGAATTTCTCATCAGAACAATCGGGAGCTAATCCTTTAGCTATGGGAGCTAAATTAAACTGAGACAAGTAAGACTTGACAACTCCTATCATGTGGGTCAGATAATTCTTGGAGGTAGCCGTCATGACATCAAAGATCTTCTTGGGAGCCTCTTCTAAATGCTCTACTGTAACACCCGGTTTATAAAAGGACATAAACCGAGCAATCATATACGTGCCAGGATCAAGTCACACGTATATACAACAGAATGAACAGTATATCACAGCACATATCACGAATAAGACATAATAAAGCGAATACGAATGTATTTATTACATTAATGACAAAAATGTCTGATACAGCGGAAGCGAAGTACAAATATGAAAAAGAACTCTCCGAAGCTGAGCAGGGCGCCACAGGGACGTCGATTGGGAGACGAATGCCTAGAAGTCCTCGTAGTCCTGGAAGCGCTGAGCGAACTCCCTCGCGTCGGCAGGAACTGAGCAGCAGTAGTGTAATCCAAGAGGAAAAAGTAGAGAAGAGGCAAGAGTGAGTACACAACTTGTACTCAACAAGTATAACACAAACTATGAGGCTCTAAGGTTGGCTGACTGACTGCATTAGCTTTTAAGTGTTGGCAAAATTTTATTTAAGCTATTTACTATGAGTTGATGAATTACCATTAACCCAGTTACATAGTAATTAATCAGAATTAATTATGGAACTACTGAGAACCAAACTGAACCAAGCCAAGGTAACCCCGAGAGGCACCTCCCTCGTCGGAAGGAGATAACCCCACTAAACAAATGGAGGATCTGGGCCGCTCATAACCGTGAGCACGGCTAGTATACCAGTTTTACACTCTGCAGAGGTTGCACATCTTTACCCACAAGTCGTGAGCTACGCCAGTTGTTCATCACACTTCCTTAGGTGAGATGGCTAGCGACTCACTACGAGGCCTTTACAAAGAATCTCGTTGGTAAGGAGTAACCGCGAGGGTTGGATCGGCGACTATGGAGCAGGTCTAGTGGGCGTCATCAACGAGGCCACTCAGTACGAGGGACATAGAAGCTTACCACCCTTGCCCCGTCGGTAAGTTACTCCAAACCAAAAAGATCTAATTATTACGCCAAGACCGTCCCATTCCAGTCTTGTGGTAGCGCTGTTGTCCCAGGTTGTCGCTCTATGAACCGGTCCTTATGGAGAGTGGCCAACCAGGCAGTAAGCACCGTGCTGGCCCCCTAAACCATGTTTCTACAAAAACCATCTTTTAACGAGACGTGAGCCACTCATCCACACAGAGGGCCACTCTCAAAATTAAGTTTAAGTAAACCATTAATCAAATTAATTAAAAAGGACCAGAGTGTGTTATAGCGCGGCACCTAGCACAACTAACCAAAAAAAATGCAACCCAAAGGTATATATAAAGGATATAAAGTGGCTAGGAAAGTCCTTATGGGCATACAGTATTAAAATGCATTATGAAATTGTATTTAAAGTGATAGGTGGTGTTCATGTTATACTTGCCTTCCTCGTACTGCTCCTGCTGCTGCTCAAAGTGCTCGGAAGACGGCTGCTCCTGGTACTGGTACTGGGGCTCCTCAAATGGATCAACGTCTACTCACGAACACATGGCCAAAACAATGCACAACAATAAGCTTACAAGCAAACACTAACAAAAACTAAGAAACAATACATCAATACATAAAAACAGCACACTAAACTAGTCTAAAACTATTCTACGCGTTACAACGATCGCGTGGATATAAAGAACGCTTAAAACGGAGCTAAAACGCATAATCTAGGCCAAAAACAAGATCCAGGGACCTATTTGTAAGAAAACTGAAGTTCCAGGGGGTTTTCTGCAAAAACTGAGGACTAAAACATAATTAAACCTTAGTTCTAGGGTCTAACTCGCAAAAGATCAGGTGCTGGACCGCGGGTTCTATAATTGAAAAACTCAGGGGCCTAAACAATAAAACCAGGGGTGGTTTTGAAATTATTTTTCAACTGGTGTGGAGCGCGGGTTGATTTCAAAGAAAGGCGAGGGCTCTTTAGCAAAAGTGACAGGCCGAAGGGGTACGGGTGGATCTCAGCCATTGGATCACATTCCGATGGCTCAGATCTGATCTGGACGCGATCTAATCTCGTCCGCAGAAAACAGATCGCACGGCCAGGCTCGAGCGGGTGCGCGGGGCGGCGGCGGAGCTCGCCGGAGCTCTGCTCCGCGGCGGCGAGTTCGCCGGAGTAGCATTTCGGACGCTACAGTGGGTCTTTCGGGCTGTTATCTGGTGCAAAAGGAAGCACTCGCCATGCGTAACCCACCTGGGCCGAGAGCGGAGTGCGGGGACGCTCTGGGCGGCGGGTGCTGTGAGGGCGGCGGCCCTATGGGGTGGGGCTCACCGTCGTGCGGCGTGCTGGCCTCTAGAGGGTGCCGCTACCTACAGGATCTAGCGCAAAGGAAGCGGGGAGTTGAGAGGGTGCTCACCGTGTACGGAATTGGACGGGAAAGTGTCGCAGCGGAGTTGGCGGTGAGGTCCGGCGGCGCGGCGTGGACCGGCGTTTGCGGATGAGGGCACTGCCGGGGTCGAAGTCGGGGAAGGCGGGCTCGAGGAGGATCCTGGCGACAAGGAGGAGCTCCTGCGGCGGCTCCTGGTGGCGGAGGTGGCCTGGGCGTGCGGGACCTCGGCGGCGCAGAGGATCTGCGCGGTGCGGTGGTGGCGCGGCGGCTAGGGCTTGGGGCGGCGCTGATGAGGGGATGGGGAGAAAGGGGGTTTGCGGGGCGGTTTAAAGAGGGGGGCCCGAGATCTGGGAGCGCGGGATGGTAGGGGATCGCTAGAGATCACGGCCGGGATTTCGGCGTGGCCGGTGAGCGCGCGGAGGAAGCGGGGAAGAAGAAGCTGCAGGTGGGCTAGGGCTGTCAGTCTTAGAGCGGGCGTGCGCTGTCTGCGGGGCGACGGAGCTGCGGCGTGGGACGCTGACTGCTGGGCCTGGCGCGACAGCGGGGACGCGGGCGAGCGCGGGCGTGGGGAGGGAGGCGTCTGACAAGCGGGGCCTAGTGGCAGGCGGGTGAGAGCGGGCGAGCGCGCGCTGAGGGAGCGGCCTGGGCGCCCGGGGGTGCTGAGCCGGAGGCGGGGCCGCGCGCGACGCGGGCTGAGCACGGAGGAAAACTGGGCCGCTGCGCTTGGGCTGGGGCGGAGCTGTGCTGGCTGCCTAGGTCGGGCCGAGCGGGAAAAAGGGTGAGGGTTGCGGGATGGGTCGCCAACTGGGTTTGGGCTAGTTGGGTTGGTGGTTGGCTTTGGGCTGGGTTTCAAGTTGGGTTGGGGTTTTCTATTTTCCTTCTCTTTTCTAATTCAAACCAAACTCAAACTAATTCTATTCGAATTCAAATTTGAATTTGAATTCAAAACCCTAGCACTCAAACAAAGTGAAAACCATGCACCAGCATGAATGCACAAATAAGTTGAACCTAAAATAAATTTTAATTACTTTATGAAGCAAAAATGAGTTATAAATGCAAGGCTAAGCAAATTAAATCCTAGAAAATTAAATAAGGCCAAATAAATTTATTATTAAATATTGAAATTTGGATTAGGGTGTTACAAATCCTACCCCCTTACAGGAATCTCGTCCGGAGATTCTGGGCTGGCTAGCAAAGAGATCAGGATAGGTCTTCACCAACTCTTCTTCCTTCTTCTGGCAAGTCCTCCGGAAAGACATCCGGGAATTCAGGCACCACGCGAATACCATCCGTGGGTCTAGCCTCCATCTGATGAAGAAAACCAGGAGGCTCTGTAGCACTGACTGTCACTTCTTGGCCATTAGATGCTAACAAGTGAACTGACCGCTGAGCAAAATCAATTCTGACTCCCCACTTGGCAAGAGTATCCATTCCCAGAATCACATCAATACCCTTGGTGTCTAGCACCCTCAGAGCAGTACTGAACGTTGCCCCCCTTATGGCTATACTGACTCGAGGGCTAACAATATGGGATCTCAACTCCCCTCCCGGTGAAGAGACTAGCAGATACTTCTTTAATGGGGTGGTAAAGAAACTATGCTGCTCAACATATGACTTGGTGATGAATGAATGAGTAGCACCAGTATCGAAAAGCACTGTAGCTGGATGGGAGCTGACCATGAACGTACCAATAACCACGTTAGGAGCCTTGGCCGCTGACTCAGCTGTCACGTGGTTCACTCTGCCCTGTGCTGGCGTCCTAGGCTGAGCTGGGGGCCCCTGCTGTCCCGCCTGCCGTGGAGCCGGTGAAAGGCGCTTCTAGGGACAACCTTTGGCATAATGACCTTTTTGTCCGCACTTGTAGCACTTGCGGTGGTGGTGAATGGCGCTACTTGGTTGACTTCCCTGTGAACTTAACATCGCATCTTGCATTATTTCTGCTGCCTGCTCTTTGGACTCCTTGCGACTGCGTGGCTGAATCACCTTCATAGTGATAGTTAACCCATCAACATAATCATGGAGTGCTTGATTCTCGACCTGTGTATCTCTAGAGCGCTTAGGATCCTTTCTCTTCTGGATGGTCTGTAGCTCTTCGACCGATGGAGGGTCAAGGAAAAGGGAATCCTCTGCTAGCTGCTCTTGATGAGACATCTTTCTCTTTGTACCGGAGAACAACCTCTGGTTCCTTCTAGTTGTGGCTTCATCTTCAGTTGCACGAACTTGACGACAAGGAACGCCATAGAATTGGCAACAGGGACAAGCTTTCTCACCATCACCCATTGCACTGACTCCAAGGTCTTTTTGTTCTGCCAACATCTGAGCTGGGTAAAGAGAAAACACAGATGGGTAAGGTCAAGGAAGAGAGAAAAACTCCATTATTTAAGGTTCTATCCTATTTAGATAACACTGCACAAGCATTTCTGCTGATAACTCCAGATAGGTGTTACATAAATCCGGGAAAAAGGAAACTGTAGCATAACTCTTCTGACTCTTTTGAGAGATTCTCAAATTCTCTTGTACTATCTGTAGGCCGTGGTGTCACATCCCTACCCCCTTACAGAAACCGACGTCCTCGTCGGTGACGTCCTTGCCAGTGAATCCCTAGATATCATATCCTCTTCATATTTATCCTTCTTCTCAACAAACAAGACCGGGGAAAACTCAAGACATGATAAGGTAGAGAGGATAGAGTGGACGGTTTTACCCCCAACGATCTAACTCATTTTATTAATTAATTAACTTTAACTTAATACTAATTTTCATGTAAACAAATTTAACTACTAAACTATGCAATCATTCAAAAATCCAAATCAAACATGTAGCATAATAACAAGCAGACAATTTTCACGCCTTAGCCGAGTTTAACATACGACTCGACTAACACAACGCGTCGCAGAACGTGCTATCGTATTATTATAAAAGGGTCACCTAGCTAATTCTCATGGTGGTCAGATGACTGATTCAGGCCAAAATCTACGAAAACTATTCTTTAGAGAGAGAAATCAAGGCAAGACGAGTAAGAGTCATAGAATTCAAAGGGTATAATAGTAAAATAGTTTCAGCAGACAAGGATTGGAGAGAAGGAGTCCTAAAACTCGACCAGTTCTATCTAGGCTTCGTCCTACAGTCGATACGGCTCTGATACCACTCTGTAACACCCAGTTTATAAAAGGACATAAACCGAGCAATCATATACGTGCTAGGATCAAGTCACACGTATATACAACAGAATGAACAGTATATCACAGCACATATCACGAATAAGACATAATAAAGCGAATACAAATGTATTTATTACATTAATGACAAAAATGTCTGATACAGCGGAAGCGAAGTACAAATACGAAAAAGAACTCTCCGAAGCTGAGCAGGGCGCCACAGGGACGTCGATTGGGAGACGAATGCCTAGAAGTCCTCGTAGTCCTGGAAGCGCTGAGCAAACTCCCTCGCGTCGGCAGGAACTGAGCAGCAGTAGCGTAATCCAAGAGGAAAAAGTAGAGAAGAGGCAAGAGTGAGTACACAACTTGTACTCAACAAGTATAACACAAACTATGAGGCGCTAAGGTTGGCTGACTGACTGCATTAGCTTTTAAGTGTTGGCAAAATTTTATTTAAGCTATTTACTATGAGTTGATGAATTACCATTAACCCAGTTACATAGTAATTAATCAGAATTAATTATGGAACTACTGAGAACCAAACTGAACCAAGCCAAGGTAACCCCGAGAGGCACCTCCCTCGTCGGAAGGAGATAACCCCACTAAACAAATGGAGGATCTGGGCCGCTCATAACCGTGAGCACGGCTAGTATACCAGTTTTACACTCTGCAGAGGTTGCACATCTTTACCCACAAGTCGTGAGCTACGCCAGTTGTTCATCACACTTCCTTAGGTGAGATGGCTAGCGACTCACTACGAGGCCTTTACAAAGAATCTCGTTGGTAAGGAGTAACCGCGAGGGTTGGATCGGCGACTATGGAGTAGGTCTAGTGGGCGTCATCGACGAGGCCACTCAGTACGAGGGGCATAGAAGCTTACCACCCTTGCCCCGTCGGTAAGTTACTCCAAACCAAAAAGACCTAATTATTACGCCAAGACCGTCCCATTCCAGTCTTGTGGTAGCGCTGTTGTCCCAGGTTGTCGCTCTATGAACCGGTCCTTATGGAGAGTGGCCAACTAGGCAGTAAGCACCGTGCTGGCCCCCTAAACCATGTTTCTACAAAAACCGTCTTTTAACGAGACGTGAGCCACTCATCCACACAGAGGGCCACTCTCAAAATTAAGTTTAAGTAAACCATTAATCAAATTAATTAAAAAGGACCAGAGTGTGTTATAGCGCGGCACCTAGCACAACTAACCAAAAAAAATGCAACCCAAAGGTATATATAAAGGATATAAAGTGGCTAGGAAAGTCCTTATGGGCATACAGTATTAAAATGCATTATGAAATTGTATTTAAAGTGATAGGTGGTGTTCATGTTATACTTGCCTTCCTCGTACTGCTCCTGCTGCTGCTCAAAGTGCTCGGAAGATGGCTGCTCCTGGTACTGGTACTGGGGCTCCTGAAATGGATCAACGTCTACTCACGAACACATGGCCAAAACAATGCACAACAATAAGCATACAAGCAAACACTAACAAAAACTAAGAAACAATACATCAATACATAAAAACAGCACACTAAACTAGTCTAAAACTATTCTACGCGTTACAACGATCGCGTGGATATAAAGAACGCTTAAAACGGAGCTAAAACGCATAATCTAGGCCAAAAACAAGATCCAGGGACCTATTTGTAAGAAAACTGAAGTTCCAGGGGGTTTTCTGCAAAAACTGAGGACTAAAACGTAATTAAACCTTAGTTCTAGGGTCTAACTCGCAAAAGATCAGGTGCTGGACCGCGGGTTCTATAATTGAAAAACTCAGGGGCCTAAACAATAAAACCAGGGGTGGTTTTGAAATTATTTTTCAACTGGTGTGGAGCGCGGGTTGATTTCAAAGAAAGGCGAGGGCTCTTTAGCAAAAGTGACAGGCCGAAGGGGTACGGGTGGATCTCCGCCATTGGATCACATTCCGATGGCTCAGATCTGATCTGGACGCGATCTAATCTCGTCCGCAGAAAACAGATCGCACGGCCAGGCTCGAGCGGGTGCGCGGGGCGGCGGCGGAGCTCGCCGGAGCTCTGCTCCGCGGTGGCGAGTTCGCCGGAGTAGCGTTTCGGATGCTACAGTGGGTCTTTCGGGCCGTTATCTGGTGCAAAAGGAAGCACTCGCCATGCGTAACCCACCTGGGCCGAGAGCGGAGTGCGGGGACGCTCTGGGCGGCGAGTGCTGTGAGGGCGGCGGCCCTATGGGGTGGGGCTCGCCGTCGTGCGGCGTGCTGGCCTCTAGAGGGTGCCGCTACCTACAGGATCTAGCGCAAAGGAAGCGGGGAGTTGAGAGGGTGCTCACCGTGTACGGAATTGGACGGGAAAGTGTCGCAGCGGAGTTGGCGGTGAGGTCCGGCGGCGCGGCGTGGACCGGCGTTCGCGGAGGAGGGCACTGCCGGGGTCGAAGTCGGGGAAGGCGGGCTCGAGGAGGATCCTGGCGCCAAGGAGGAGCTCCTGCGGCGGCTCCTGGTGGCGGAGGTGGCCTGGGCATGCGGGACCTCGGCGGCGCAGAGGATCTGCGCGGTGCGGTGGTGGCGCGGCGGCTAGGGCTTGGGGCGGCGCTGATGAGGGGATGGGGAGAAACGGGGTTTGCGGGGCGGTTTAAAGAGGGGGGCCCGAGATCTAGGAGCGCAGGATGGTAGGGGATCGCCGGAGATCACGGCCGGGATTTCGGCGTGGCCGGTGAGCGCGCGGAGGAAGCGGGGAGGAAGAAGCTGCAGGTGGGCTAGGGCTGTCAGTCTTAGAGCGGGCGTGCGCTGTCTGCGGGGCGACGGAGCTGCGGCGTGGGACGCTGACTACTGGGCCCGGCGCGACACCGAGGACGCGGGCGAGCGCGGGCGTGGGGGGGAGGCGTCTGACGAGCGGGACCCGGTGGCAGGCGGGTGAGAGCGGGCGAGCGCGCGCTGAGGGAGCAGCCTGGGCGCCCGGGGGTGCTGAGCCGGAGGCTGGGCCGCGCGCGACGCGGGCTGAGCACGGAGGAAAACTGGGCCGCTGCGCTTGGGGCGGGGCGGAGCTGTGCTGGCTGCCTGGGTCGGGCCGAGCGGGAAAAAGGGTGAGGGTTGCGGGATGGGTCACCAACTGGGTTTGGGCTAGTTGGGTTGGTGGTTGGCTTTGGGCTGGGTTTCAAGTTGGGTTGGGGTTTTCTATTTTCCTTCTGTTTTCTAATTCAAACCAAACTCAAACTAATTCTATTCGAATTCAAATTTGAATTTGAATTCAAAACTCTAGCACTCAAACAAAGTGAAAACCATGCACCAGCATGAATGCACAAATAAGTTGAACCTAAAATAAATTTTAATTACTTTATGAAGCAAAAATGAGTTATAAATGCAAGGCTAAGCAAATTAAATCCTAGAAAATTAAATAAGGCCAAATAAATTTATTATTAAATATTGAAATTTGGATTAGGGTGTTACATCTACCAAGAACTTGCCATTCGATGACCCCTCTTCAGAATCGACCATGTCCACAATGACCTGAACTGCTGCTACCAGTCAAGTATTGTCACCTGGAGAACCTGATGAAAGGATAATTCAGTGATTATTATTGACAAAACAATATCAGGACAAAAGATCGAATACTCACAAGCTTGAGCAATCTGCAACTATTCTTGAAGCTTTGAATTTTCTTCCTGGAGCTTTGATCTTTCTTCTTCAAGGCTCTTGATCTGCCGCTTCATGTCACAAACTTCTAGATGATGCTTTCAGTTTGCTTCATACAGCTTGTTACGAGCAACAAGGGATTCATCTAGTCATTTGGCAATCTGGGCATTTTGCTGCTCCAAGGTTTTCTGGTTGTCAACAGTCTTATATAAAGCATGAGAATTCAAGAAAGACCGATTGGCAACATCCTGTATCATGCAAGGCAAGATTGGTTAGATGTCACCAAACTACTCGACGCATGCAAGTAGCAGCAGAGGAAGGCTCACCTTGGTATATTTGAAACACCATTGCATGGAATCTGCGAGCTTCTTCATATTCTCCACAGACAACAATGGATCATCAAAGAGATCCTTTCCCAATTCTTCCTGGGTAGATTGTGGCATAGACTGAAAGGGTACTAGTCGAGCAGTTGGGTTCTTTGACCCTTCAGCTTTGTCACTGCCACATCCAGCAGCATTTGAAGTACCTTCACCAGCAGCAGCAGGAGTAGATGCGGGTACCTCAAGAGGCGGTTCCCTTGATGTTCCAGGCATGTCCACACTCGGGGAGGGAGTAGTCGAGTTCTCGATTAACCCAATTATTGGAGAATCAGGGGTGGATCGAGTACTTGCTTCTGGACTACTCTCCATCTAGTTACGGAAGTCCTGGATCTGGTTTTTCTCTTGTGCTGGAAGATATTGGATCCTAGCCAAGCATGATTGTAAATAAGAAAGCTGAGGCAAACAGGATACAATTAAAGAATATTAGACTCTTACTGGCCAGCATCAACATGAGGTATTTTCTCAGCAGCAAAGCTCCAAGAGCGGCTTTCCGTTTCTTGCTATCATCGGAAGCAGCATCTACTGAAGTTGGAGGCATACAAAGCCATGTCTTATAATTTTTTTGCAAAAGAAGCAAGGGTCCATCAAAAGATAAAAACTTTAATTACAAGTACCCGGCGGTGTTTTTCAACACTTACCCATGCATTTTCGGGAGGATTCTTGGCCCAGAAGAGTGTTGGAAGATTCAAAGATTTTTCAAATTTATCGAGTACTTTTCAACATCTTCGGATTACATCAGAATGCGCCATTGGTTCTGGAGACATTCTGGTAGCATCTTCTATCCCTTCATATCTAAAGGATGGATGCTGTCGATGCTGTAGAGGCTGGATCCGACGGCTCACAAAGGAGAAAACCACGTGATCTCTGGTAACTCCCTTATTTTTCACCTGTGCAATGACTCTAATGAGGCACTCGACTTGTTGGCCACCAGGTCCTATACTTGTCTAGTTTTCTTGGACTTGGGGGGGCACCAGAAACTCTTTCTGGAAGTGGAGATTCAAAGTTCCCGACATGAAACTAGAATTTCTTCCACTCGAGTCCTTTACCCGCTGGATCATATGCTAAGTACTCGTCCCGAGTTTCAGGGCAGAGTATTAGTTCACATCCGCCAACAACGGCAGGTTTACTGGCATTTGGGACGGGAACAAGGATGAAGAAATATTGAAAAAGGTGAAAATGGGGAAGAATGCCAAGGAATGTTTCGCAGAAATGAGTGAAAATAGAAAGATGCAAAATGGATTGGGGAGTCAGATGATGCAATTGGATTCCCTAGAATTGCAGAAGAGCATAGAAAAATTCCGACTGTACTTGGCTAGGACTTTCCATGTAAACCTGTCCTCCCGGATATATAAGGGCAGGTAGGTACCCCCTCGAAAGACATCAACACCCAAGGCAATACAAACAACCACACAGGACGTAGGGTATTACGCAACTCGCGGCTCGAACCTGTCTAAATCTTTGTGTTCCTAGCACCATCGAGTTCTAGAGCAGTCGAGCCCTACCTACAAACCTTACTGCAAAGGGTATCCCTGAGCAGGCTTGGCGGTAAACACCGACACTGGGAGCCTTGGAAATCAACTTCAAGCCAAGAACAGCAATCAAGTCACAAGCACTAGTTGACTACCTAGCTGAATGGCGGGAGAATCAAATCCAAGCACCCCACAATGTTCTAGAGCATTGGGTAATGTACTTTGATGGCTCACTCAAGCTCGACGGAAGGCGGCACCGGAGTTCTGTTCATCTCCACCAAAGGAGAACATTTGAAGTATGTGTTCCAAATCCTATTTAAAGTCTCCAACAATGAAGCAGAATACGAGGCACTGCTACACGGGCTTCGCCTAGTAGTTTCTCTTGGCATTAAGCGACTACTTGTCTGCGGCGATTCTCTACTTGTCGTTCAGCAAGTAAATAAAGAATGAGACATCAACAAGGATACAATAGACGCATATGTTGAAGAAATCAGGAAGCTAGAAAACAAGTTCTCAGGATTGGAAATCCACCACGTAGACTGTGACAACAATGTGGGAGCTGATGTCCTCTCCAAACTTGGATCTACTCGAGCAGCTATTCCACCTGGAGTCTTTGTTCATTAACTACACCATCCATAAGTCAAGGTATAAAGTCAACAAGCTACTGACACGGAGGCCCTGCCCACAGTCAGAGAAGTGCTGATGATCAAAGAAGACTGGCGGATTCAGTTCATCGACTTCATCAAGGAGTTCAAGCTTCCACCACACATTGATGCCAAGAGCGCTGAAGCTGCTCGCATTATCAGGCATAGCAAGGGTTTTGTTCTCATTGGCGACAACCTATACAAGCGCTCTGCCTCTGGCATCCTCATGAAATGTGTTACCCTTGAAGAAGGCAAAGACATCCTCAGGGAGATACACGAAGGAGTTTGTGGCAACCATGCCGCATCAAGGACACTAGTCGGCAAGGCCTACTGGTCAGGATTTTTCTGGCCAACGGCTATATCAGATGTAGAAGATCTTGTCAGACGATGTCCTGACTGCCAATTCTTCGGCAAGAAAACTCATGTACCATCTCACAACCTGATAACAATCCCTCCATCATGGTCGTTCGCCTGCTGGAGACTGGATATAATCGGACCACTGACCGTAGCTCTAGGAGGATTCAATCATGTGCTGGTAGCAGTCGACAAGTTCACCAAGTGGATCGAGTACAAGCCCATTGTGAAGATCTCATCAGATAGAATCGTGGATTTCATTTCTGACATTATACACCGGTTTGGATTTCCGCACATTATCATTACATATCTGGGTTCTAACTTTACATCGCAATCTTTTTTGGGATTTCTGCGACAATTCTTGCATAGAGGTCAAATACGCTTCAGTTGCTCATCCTCGGGCAAATGGTCAAGTGGAATGTATCAATGGCTTAGTACTCGATGGCCTGAAAAAGAGACTCTACGACGCCAATTCGAAGAATGGTGGCAAGTGGATTCAGGAACTACCCCATGTGGTATGGGGCTGCGAACGCAGCCTAGCAAAGCAACTGGATAGTCTCCCTTCTTCCTCACCTATGGGTCAGAGGCTATACTACCCGCAGATATCATGTGAAAATCTCCAAGAGTAGAAGCCTATCAAGAAGGAGAAGCAGATGAGGCTCGACAACTTGAGTTGGATTCAGTCGAAGAAGCCAGGATCAATGCTTTGACCCAATCGGCTAGATACCTTCAAGGAGTCAGACGCTACCATGATTGCAATGTCCAGCAAAGATCTTTCAGTATAGGAGATCTAGTTCTATGAAGGATTCAAGATGAAATGGGACTGAACAAGTTAAATTCCAGATGGGAGGGACCTTTCATCGTATCCAAGGTTACAAGACCCGGATCATACAGAATTACTGATGCAGATGGTAATGAGGTACCCAATTCCTGGAACATCGAGCACTTGCGCAGATTTTATCCTTGATCCAAGTAACATGGTGATGTCAGTTGATCTCTTTAATAAATCAAGGGTTTCCATTAAACCGTTCGACTACATTAGAGGCAGTTTTCAACCTGGCAGCATCATATTGGACTATTCTCTAATAGTTTTTCCAACAGGGTAATCTCCACAGATTCATACCAACTTGGATAACCTGATTAGGATAGCTTACACAATTTTCCATGGGGAGAACTATACAAGCCACATCCTTGTCCTCAATATAAGGACACAACCTACTCGCTGGCTCGAGAAGGTATATGGATACCTTTACTAGTTTGTCCAACTTGGGTAACTCGACGGAGGTCATCCTAACAGGTCAACTATAAGGAACTCTAGCCTTGTGTTTGTGACACCTCAGGTGTCAGTACTTTTAAATACAATCAATGTACCTTAGTTAAAGTTAAAATAAAAATTTGAGAAACTAATTCAAAGAGAAAGGACCAAATAAAATACAAATCATACAAAAGAAATTAAAGGAAAAAGAGAAAGGAGTGAAAAGCTACTCAAAACTTAATTCAAAAATGTGCACAAAATTTTTGTTGGCTCATGAGAGGTGTTTCAATTGACATGTGCTCAATTGAACTTCAGCCAAAATCAAGTCAAAAACTGAATAAAACTAAAGTCCTTTTGTGCAAATATGCAAATGTACCAATAGTTCAAAATGTGAGTTTCAAATGAAAAATTGCATAACACAAAAGTTGTAGATCTTGAAAAGTTATGCAAAAGTGGTATTCAACACTTTTCCATTTGAGCCCTCCAATTAGGAGATAATTTTAGTTTACCGAGAGGTCCCTGGAATTTCAGAAATCACAAATATGCCCTTATCTCCATCTCTCTCTTTCCCGGCCTGCTCTGTTCGCGCCGCCCGCCGTACGCCGCCTGTGGACTTCGTCCACCGCGCGCCCGCGGCCAAATGGACCCGGGGAAACCTCTCCACGCCACCTGGCCCGCCCCTTGGCGCCCTCCCACGCCCACACGCGTCCCAGGCCGCTCCCCGAGCCGCCACGACACCCCCAGCCATGCGCCGCACCGCTGCCTCCTCCGCCCGCTCGCCGTCGACTCGCCCAGGCCAAATCGACCGCCCCCAGTCACTCCATTCCTCACCCAGGAGCTCTTTGGCCTATAAAGACCCCCAGAACCCCCACAGTCGCGCCCCTTCTTCCCCTTCTTCCTCCTCCCGCCGCTCCGCCATGGCCGCCGAGATCCAGCTCTCGCGGACCGGCTAGCCCAGCCCCACATTGCCCCCTCCGACCACCGCAGCAGCTTCGCCACCTCCCAGTTAAGCTCCACGCGCACGGAATCGAATCCAAATCCCCTCCCGAAGCCGTTCCCCTTTTGCGCCGCCGCCGGCGAGCTCAGGCTCACCGCGGACCGGCCAGCTCCGGGGAAGACCGAGCCCGACAGCTACCCCAGAAGCATCCACGAGCTCAAGCGGTGCTCGTGCGCGCCTTGTTCCCCTACCTCGAGCCCTCCTTCGCCTCCAGCGCCGGCGAACCGAACAACCGACCCGCCATCAACGCCGACGAGCTTGAACCTGTGCTCCAAACGCTCGAACGTCGACCAGGGTAGGTGTTCCTCGATCCTTTCTCCCCCACGCGCCTCCCCGTGGCAGCCCCGGTAAGCCCTGCACCGCAGAACACCACCGGCAAGATGCCACGGTGGAGAAGGCCGGTGAAGGACCCGGTTGTAATTTCTTTTTTTCGTTCAAGGGTGTCTCTGCAAGTTTTACAGTGTATACCAGTGAACTTCTAAAATGCGAAACAAATCACAGAAAAATCAAAAAAATGCAAACTCAACTGATCTGGAATCCTTGTAACAAAATTTACAAATTTTGTAACATTCACATTTGCAGAAACTCAACCGAATTTAATCTAGGGAAAAGATTAAGAAAATCACCTTATGCATGTTCATGAAGTTCTGCTCATCAAATGACCTTGATTTTTGGATATGTTATAACTAATGGGATGCTAAGATCACAGAAAAAAAGATGACACCAAACCAAAACATTTATCATGTTAGAACAATCAAGATTCTCTAATCTGTTGTTAGCTTTCTCGATTTAATTCTGGAAAATATGCACATGAACATTGCTCTGAAAATTTTACTACAGACTTGTGCCACTGAATCCCTGCAAATCTCTAAATTTCAAATTTATTAGAGTTCATTTGCTATATACCATGATTTATGCTTGTTTAATCAACTTAATTCCTCGTATATAGTTGTTATGCTCAGAAAATCCATATTTATTTCTGAAGTCTCTTTTTAGCTCTATGTTCCTGTCTAAAAATTTTGAGCTGCAGTTACTGAGTTTGGCTTTGTTGAATAATCATGCTTAGCATCTTACGGCTAGATTTACTATTTTTGTTCTGAGTAATCTACAACGTTTCTGGTCATGATTTTTGGGCATGATCTTGTTTAGAGTATGTTCTACCTGTGATAAAAAGTTCAGATGCAATACTTGTCAAATGCATCTTGAGAAATTTATTCAAACTCATGTTAAGTTAACTGAATAACTAATTTATCATAGTGAGTTAAATCTTGAAAAATTTTCTGGAGTATGTTTCACTCAGGACTAGTCTCTGGTAAAAATTTGAGAACCAAATCCTTAGTAAAACTTTCTGTAGAATTAATCTTTGTTAATAGATTGCTGTTTTTAATCTTTTTATCACCTCTGCTATATAAGTGTATAAAATCTGGAAAAATTTCAGTACTAAGTTTATGCTTTGATGTTGCTTGCATAAAATTTGTAGCACCAGAACCCATGTTTAACATTCTGTACAAAAAGATGAAGCAACTAGAGTAATCCATTTGCATGAATAGTTATAGTTTTTGCTCTATGGTAGATGCTGAAATTTATACCATGAATGTTCAAGTTTGGATCTGAGTTACCTTAGTGTTTCATCACTAGCTCTTTAGTAGTTGTGTTGATAAGAAATAAGGGAAGCATGCTATGTGTTGAAATTAAATTTGAAAACCCAAAACCCCACTCATTCATGAATAACCGTAGTTATGTTTGCTACTCTATAAACGATTGCCCATGCAATGAAATGTGAAATCGTCACTAAATTAACTTTCGTGGACTACAACTTTATCGTGAAGGAAAGAAATTGTATCCATGAATAACTCAAAATCTTGCATTGCATATAGAAACGGTTAACCTCGCGGACGGAGACTACGAACTGGTGCCCGCGGACTCTCGTGCGGAGCAGGAGGTTAATCTGAACTGTACTAACTTGTCTCAAGACCTGGGCCAAGCCCCAGAAGCTTTTCTGCCTGACAGTGCCCAAGAAGGCAAGCCCCGGAGCATAATCCCACTATTTTTCCGAATTATCATTCTGCTATCTATTTATTAATGTATGGTAATAGTTGGTTTTCTGCATTTAAGTTCTCTAGGCGTTGATCGAAAACCCTAGATGCATGATCCATAGGAACCTATGTTTGATACCGGATCTTTTTATCGACTAGTTGCCATGCTAAATAGGCACGGTAGAAGTCGAGTGGTTCCCTGCCTCTCGCGAGCAAATAGGAATTGTACTGACTTTAATTCCTGTTGAAATGTAAGGACAACAGGAGGGGTTGTGTAGTTGTGATACCCCGCTGGTGTAGTCAAAAATGGCTAAGGTCGCGGTGTGTGGCTCATTTCGTTAAGCGTTTGAAAGTACTAGCCACATACCGAGAAATATGGTAATCGGTAAGCTTAAGTACCTGATTGGACCGGCGAGTGGAACGATCTCGCACCCTCCTGGTAGAAGTAGGGTTTATTTTTATGTCGCGACGTACGGGTGCAGAGTGGTCGGACTCTGTAGTCGGGGAGGGTGTTCCGGATCCACGGACTGGAAAGAAAGGGGAAAAGTAGCGTGGGCGGGAGCGAAGTCGATCCCCATGCGTGTGGTCTAGGTTCCCCTGGCCAGGTTGAAATTTGATTCGGAATCGTCCGCCTCTCACGGCATGAGATTGCTTAATGATTTCGGTCACATAGAGTAACAAGTGGAATACGATGATGAAAATACTGCTGGTTGATTAAATGGTTGCTCTACCATGTTTGAGTAGAGTTAGTTGCAAATTTAGAATGGTTAATTCCACTGGAATTCTGGCTAAGTAAAACCTGAAAGTAAGGATCAACACTTAGCGGCTTTTTTTTGGCAAACAAACCCTACCAACCAAAAAGCCTTGCATGTCTAGTTATCGGACTATGTTATAACCGGAGACGGGTCAGTCTTGCTGAGTATTAGTATACTCAGCCTTGCTTGTGGCACTGTTTTTCAGGTACTAACTTTGAAGATCTGTTTGCGAGTCTTACTTGGCCTTGTACTCTGCCTCCGGGTTGGTCTGTTGAGTGGGATGGCCCTTCAGCTGGTGCTAATCACCCTCCCGCTGAGTGACGCATTCGTACGGGCTTTACCGATGCGTCACGTTATTTCGTTAGTTATCTTTTAATGCTTCTGCTGAACTTTGAGACTTGAATAATTTGAGGAGTTGGAACTCCGTAGTACTTCGCTAGTCTGAACATGGTTTGTAATAAATTTTCTTTCCGCTGCAATCACTCTGAGATGTATGAAATGGTTTGTGTTGTAATCTCTGGGCTCACCTTCGTGTGAGTGTTGTCTGCTGATCCTGGAATAGCGTGGCTTTTATCGAGGCTTCACTCGAGGAACTACCGGTGAGTGCCAAATTGGGTCAGAGTTGCTTAGCAACGAAGATCAGGGCACCCGGGCCCAGTAGTTGTGGGTGGTTCCGCCACAGCTGGCATCAGAGCTCGCAGACAGCCTACCAGAGATGGCAACCTCGGTTTTCAAAACAACAATTTAAAACTTGACTTCAAAGCTACTAAAGTTTTTGAAAGAGTTTAGGATCTCCAAGGACAAGTCTAGGACGTAAAGCCCTAGGGAATCTTATGGGTATAATCAGGTGGCTTATTTTGTATGGCTAACTTCCAGCACCTTACTTTTCAGTATTTAAATCCTGTAATTTAAATTCTGCAACTACATCATCGCCACGAAGGTATGCTTACTCAGTCAGCTGAGGGAGTCTGGCATTCCCGTCGGTGATGCGAGCCGAACGCTGGAGCTCAAGCAGTGGCCTACTTGAGCTGCTGCCCATATACCAACTTCGGTTGAGTATATGGGGAGTAATGGTTCGAAATTGGAATTCAATTCCCCGTCAAAGACGGTACTCAGTCAATACGTTGTTTCGATAACGTATGCTTAACGTTGTCCATACGGCGGTAATGGTATGGATGTCGATTCTATAGTGATCGGTAATGTATGGGGACGCTTTCGTGAGTGCTGGCACGAAAGGTTCATTTTATATATTGTCAATCTTCTGCAGGTACGCTAACTCGAAATCGAATTATAGGCTATCTAGCTATATCGAGTAGCTATATAGTGAGAGACGTAATAGGTATGCCACCAAAGTCATTGCGTAAGACCAAGGTTACTTGGCAATTTTTCCTTAGTGAGGACGTATAGGTTCTGCATTCATTCTCAAAAAGATTAGCAAATAAATCTCTGGGGAAACCGCAAGCAAATCAGTTAAAACACTATCCTAAGGAGCATCCAGAAAGTCTGCAACCTGGTTTCCAAGAATTTTTTAACCTTCTGTTAAGTCACTCAAATCGACTTGGGGTAGTAAGACTAAATGATGTTTCCTAAGTTATCAAGCTGCAGTAAAAATTTGAAATTTTTTGAAGTCTTCTAGCTTGGTATTTGTATTTTTGGATCAACCCTGTGTAAGACTGTTAACTCTGAACCGTCTATACAACTGAAATTTTTCGACCTTTATAAGTTGTTCAAACTAAAAATCGTTCAACATGAAAGTTGTAGACAACTAAGTGATGAGATTACCATAAAAATTTGAAGAATTTTTGACGTCTGGATTGAGAGTTATAGTCAAAATACACCCACTCTGGACACTCAGTTTTCCTGGTTGACTAAACTCTGAATACCTGAGCATATCACCCCCATGGAGTCCGAATTGATCTTAGTGGTGACTAGATGAATTGTTCCTTAATATCAGAGGGATCTTGTGTAAATTTTTGAGAATTTTTGAAGCAAGTTCTCGACAGTTTTGGCCAACTCTTTCACTATTCCAGAGTTAGTAGTTCTTGTTACCATCAGCTGATCCATCGGTCTTTTGTTGGGACAGATGGAAGAGCTGCTGGTCGTTGACGCGCAGGGGCACGTGCACTCCGCTTGCCTGCACTAGGACTAGTTTCCCCGCCGTCTTTGGGAGCTTTTGAGTGCAGCCGGTTACCTCCAGCCACCGGTTTACGATGACCACGAGTTTGTTGAGGACGGAGTTCGTCGCTGCAGTGTGACGATGGTGATTCCGCAGCACCCGCTCAACGGGTGGGAGCCGATCGTGACTCAGATGGTCGGTCACTACCTGCTGGACACCTGGGAGCTTACCGCCATGAGGGCGATGACCGCTTTTTGCTCTTCGCACCCTCTGGAGGTGGTTCTGACCGCGTTCGGGTTGTTCCCTGCACCTGACCCGGCAGACCCGCTTTGGCTCGACCGGATGGCACACGTGGACGTGGTCGCTACCCTTGACCCGGTCGGGGCCCTTCGGACGACAGCGAGGTGCTTGGACGGTCTCTACAGACTTCACACTTACCAGGGTTACGCCGTCGCTCAGTTGGTGGACCACGCTCAGGCCTTGCACCTGGCGGTCCAGCTGAGAGATGGGCAGCTTCAGGAGGCTAGTACCGAGCTCGAGAGCAGGGCTACTCTTATCGCCCAGCTCCACGGCCAGGTTCACGAGCTTCAGGACACTGTGTCGGATCGTGACGCTACAATCAACTTCCTGGAGGACCAGTTTCACGACCTGCAGCTTGAGATGGACGAGGCTCAGGGGCAGCTCCACGCGATACAGCACGCGCAGGATGCCCTTCACGCACCTCCCGACGAGATGCAGGTGGACGAGGAGGACGAGCCCCAGGAGATAGAGGGCGTTTCAGAGATGGACTCCGAGGACCAGGCACCGCAGCCCGCACCGGTTGAGGTTCACACTCCCGCGGCGAGTGAGGCATCGGTCAACATGTAGACCGAGGCGCTGTTTCTTAGCTTTTGTAGACTCCTCTTAGTGTGGCCTACTTTTGGATCATGACTACTAGGCTAACTTAGAGTTGAGTAACCCCCTTAGTACTGATGTTAGGAGTGACCAAGTAGAAATGAGAGAACGATGGATGTAATGAACCCCTAATGCTACTAGTGTTAATTATCAGTGATCTGCAAAAAGCTGAAGGCAGCAGCTAGTTCGAATTTTTTTATCCTCTTTTCTTTTCGGATTTAGCTCCTGAGTTGAATACCAAAGTTGTTCCAAATTTCATCAGGAACCTGCTCGAAAAATTTCAGCCCAAACGGATTGGTATTGCAGGAGATAATCGCAAATTACAGAAGCTCTGTTTTCTGTGAAGCAGAAAAACCAGAGGAGGAGTAATTGAATTTTTCGACTAACCTACTCTGAAAATCTGACTTTGTGATGACTACCAAAGTTGTAGATCATGAAATTTCCTATCTCTTGTAAAAATTTCAAGTCCATATCATGTACCGAACTCCAGTTATGAGCGTTTTCGTATCGCTGGTTTTGCTGCACAACCTGATTAAGCAATTTCCAGTATTTCCATGTCATTTTGAGTTGTATATTCCATTTGAAATGATGATAATGATGAGCCTAATGCAAAAGTACTCACATTTCAGATGGTTGGATCAACTCGAGGCACCCCTAGTGGTTTTGGAGCCGGAGGGAATGGCGATCCACCTCCACCTCCTCCACCAGTGGGTATTGCTGAGGTTCTTGCTGCCCAGACAGAGATTTTGCGGCAGTTGGTTCAAGCTCAGCAACAACCGCGGGGTGGGCATCATACTCATCATGCACAAGAAGCGAGCTACCAAGATTTCCTCAGTACTCAGCCTCCGCTGTTCAATAAAGCGGATGAGCCTCTGGACGCTGATGCTTGGATTCGCACGATCGAGTCCAAGTTTTCTCTATTGACTACTCCTTGTTCCGAAGCGAACAAGACTCGCTATGCCGCGCAGCAGCTTCGCGGATCAGCTCGTATGTGGTGGGATCATTACCACGGGATGCTACCGGCTGATCATGTGGTGAATTGGAATGAATTCAAATTGGCTTTTCGAGATCATCATATTCCAGCTGGACTTCTTGACCGTAAGCTCAACGAGTTCTTGGCCTTGACTCAGGGCACTCGTACCGTGGTGCAGTATGCTCAAGTATTCCATCAATTGTGTCAGTATGCTAGACATCATGTCGATACCGACGCTAAGAAGCGTGAACGCTTCCGTCGAGGCCTTAGTACCAAATTACAGGAGAGGCTAAATCTTGTCCGAGCAGACTCATTCAATGAATTGGTGAATATGGCTATATCTCAGGAGGATCTAATTTCTGCACACCGCGCTGAAAAGAAGCGCAAGGCACCTGCTGGACCCTCGAGTGCCTCTGCACCGAGGTATCGTATTGTGCAAAATAACCCACCCGCATCCTCTCAGAAGGCCCCTCAGCCAGGGCGTTGGATTATTAGACCTCCTCAACAGCAGCAGCAGACTCGATTCAGGCTTCCCCAGCAAGCTCGATTTGCACCTCAGCAGCAGCAGAACGGCCCTAGGCCGAATGCTCAGCCAGCCGCTCGCCCCGATAATAATAACCGCTGTTTCAGATGCGGGAGTCCGGATCACTTTGCCAAGATGTGCCCCCAGGCGGGACAATCTCAAGGGCAGGCTTCTCGCAGAAATGATCAGCACAAGGGCAAGAGGCAAACCATTCAAGTCAGGCAGGGCCGACTTAACTTCACCAACCTTGCTGACCTTCCTGAGGGAGCACCAATCATGTCGGGTACATTCTCTACAAACCAACACCCCACTGTTATCTTATTCGATTCTGGTGCATCTCATAGCTTCATTAGTTCTAAATTTGGAGCAAGGGTTGGGTTAGATTTCTGTCACACAAAAGGGTCATTCATGATATCTACCCCGGGTGGTAAAGTCGCATCAAACCAAATCGTTCATAATGCGCCACTTAGTTTGGGTAGTAAAACTGTTCCTACCACTTTAATCTTGTTGCCACTAGAAGGTATGGACATTATTCTGGGAATGGATTGGATGAAAAGACATGGGGTAATGTTAGATATCTCTTCCCGAGCCGTTGAAATAAATTCTCCAACTCATGGTCATTCGGTTCTATATTTACCACATCATCAATGTCACAACTCTTGTGCCTATGCCATGAAAGATATTCGTCTCGAAGATATTCCGGTAGTCCGTAAGTATGTAGATGTTTTTCCGGAAGATTTACCTGGTATGCCGCCAGACCGGGGTATCGAATTTGTCATTGAACTTCAGCCTGGTACAACACCTATTTCAAAAAGGCCATACCGAATGCCGCCTAAAGAATTGGCTGAACTAAAATCCAGCTACAAGAACTGTTGGACAAGGGTTTTATCCGCCCAAGTGCTTCACCTTGGGGCTGTCCAGCATTGTTCGTAAAGAAGAAGGATGATAGTCTGAGGTTGTGTGTTGATTACCGGCCTCTCAATGCGGTGACCATCAAAAATAAATATCCACTTCCCCGCATTGATGTATTGTTTGATCAATTGGCTGGAGCAAAGATTTTCTCCAAGATTGATCTTCGTTCGGGTTATCATCAAATTAAAATCCGGCCTTGCGATATTCCCAAGACCGCCTTCTCAACCCGATATGGTCTCTATGAATATTTGGTTATGTCTTTCGGTCTCACCAATGCTCCGGCTTATTTTATGTATCTCATGAACTCGGTATTTATGCCGGAACTTGACAAGTTTGTCGTGGTCTTTATTGACGACATTCTGATCTATTCCAAAGATGAGGCAGAACATGAGCAACATCTGCGCATTGTTCTTCAACGTCTCAGAGATCATAAGCTGTACGCAAAATTCTCCAAGTGTGAATTCTGGCTGGACACAGTCAAATTTCTAGGTCACACTATATCTAGTGAAGGCATTTCAGTTGATCCCAGCAAAGTACAAGAAGTGATGGACTGGAAACCTCCTACTTCAGTTCATCAGATCCGCAGTTTTCTCAGCTTGGCGGGGTATTACCGCAGATTTATTCCGGACTTCTCCAGAATTGCTAAGCCCATGACAGAACTACTAAGGAAAGATGTCAAGTTTAAATGGAACACGAAGTGTGATAAAGCATTCCATACATTGAGAGCACATCTAACCACTGCACCAGTCTTGGCTCAACCTGACAACAATAAACCATACGACGTTTATTGTGATGCTTCAGGCACTGGTCTTGGTTGTGTTCTAATGCAAGACAATCGGGTGATAGCTTATGCTTCCCGAGCTCTTCGGCCACACGAGCTAAACTATCCCACTCATGATCTGGAACTAGCTGCCGTTATTCATGCTCTCAAGCTTTGGAGACATTATCTTATGGGCACTCATTGCAATATCTATACCGACCATAAGAGTCTCAAATACATTTTCACTCAAAGTGAGCTGAATATGAGGCAACGAAGATGGCTGGAATTAATTAAAGATTATGATCTGGAGGTTCATTATCATCCGGGCAAGGCGAATGTTGTAGCCGATGCGCTTAGTCGCAAGGTTCACTGCAATTGCCTATCAATGGAGTCATATAATGACACATTGTGTGCTGAAATGCAAAGGCTGAAATTAGAAATTATTCCTCAGGGCTCTTTGAATCATATTTCGGTGGAACCGACACTCTATGACCAGGTCATCATGGCACAATTACACGACAAAAGTGTTGGTATCATCAAGCAGCAAGTAGTAGAAGGTGAAAATAAATATAAGTGTTTCCGAGTGGACCATAAAGGAATTTTGTGGTTCGAGGATCGCCTAGTCGTTCCCAAGAATCCTGACCTGCGGAAACAAATCCTGGACGAAGCACATCTCTCTAAATTCTCTATTCATCCGGGCAGCACCAAGATGTACCAAGATCTCAGGCAAAATTTTTGGTGGACTCGCATGAAGAGAGAGATTGCCAAATATGTCGCAGAATGTGACACCTGCCAGAGAGTGAAAGCTAGTCACTTGAAAGTTGCTGGAACTCTCCAACCTCTACCGATTTCGTCTTGGAAATGGGAAGATATCAGCATGGATTTCATCGTGGGCTTACCAAATACTTCTCAGCACCATGATTCCATTTGGGTCATTGTTGATAGGCTCACAAAGACTGCTCATTTTATTCCAGTGCATACTGAATATCGAGCCAAGAAATATGCTGAGATCTATATTGATCGGATTGTCTGCCTACACGGTATACCCAAAACAATTATATCGGATCGGGGTCCTCAGTTTGTGGCAAGGTTTTGGGAGCAACTCCAAGAGGCTCTCGGAACTAAATTAATTCGAAGCTCAGCTTACCATCCACAGACTGACGGACAGACCGAAAGGGTAAATCAAATTCTTGAGGATATGCTTCGAGCATGTGTCATCCATTATGACAAAAACTGGGACAAATGTTTATCCTTGGCTGAGTTTTCTTATAACAACAGCTATCAGGCCAGTCTGAAGATGGCACCCTTCGAGGCCTTGTATGGTCGACGGTGTCGAACTCCTTTGAGTTGGTCCCAGACTGGAGAACGTCAAATCTTTGGACCTGAATTAGTGGTCGAGGCTGAAGAGAAAGTAAAAATAGTACAAGCAAATCTCCGAGCAGCCCAGTCTCGGCAAAAGAGTTATTTCGATAAAAGAAGGGATCCTTTGAAGTTCATGGTTGGTAATCACGTCTATTTACGAGTGTCCCCAACTCGAGGCGTTCAACGTTTCGGAGTCAGGGGTAAGCTCGCACCTCGCTATGTCGGGCCATATGAAATCATTGAAGAATGTGGACCCGTGGCTTATCGTTTGCGACTTCCTTCACGACTTGCTGCCATCCATAATGTTTTCCACATATCCCAACTCAAGAAATGTGTTCGAGTTCCTACGGAAATCATTGATCAACAGAAAATTTTAGTGGAGCCCGATCTCTCATATACCGAATATCCACTCAAAATTCTGGATCAAAAAGAGAGAGGTACTCGTCGAAAGGTGGTAAAAATGTATAAAATTCAGTGGTCTCATCACACTGAGGAAGAAGCCACTTGGGAGACGGAGGATTATCTTAATCGACATTATTCGGGTTTCCTTAGCTCTACCTCAGGTATATCATTTTCCCCACCTAAATCCAAACATCCAATCTCGGGACGAGATTCTTTTAAGGGGGGTGGGTTGTGACACCTCAGGTGTCAGTACTTTTAAATACAATCAATGTACCTTAGTTAAAGTTAAAATAAAAATTTGAGAAACTAATTCAAAGAGAAAGGACCAAATAAAATACAAATCATACAAAAGAAATTAAAGGAAAAAGAGAAAGGAGTGAAAAGCTACTCAAAACTTAATTCAAAAATGTGCACAAAATTTTTGTTGGCTCATGAGAGGTGTTTCAATTGACATGTGCTCAATTGAACTTCAGCCAAAATCAAGTCAAAAACTGAATAAAACTAAAGTCCTTTTGTGCAAATATGCAAATGTACCAATAGTTCAAAATGTGAGTTTCAAATGAAAAATTGCATAACACAAAAGTTGTAGATCTTGAAAAGTTATGCAAAAGTGGTATTCAACACTTTTCCATTTGAGCCCTCCAATTAGGAGATAATTTTAGTTTACCGAGAGGTCCCTGGAATTTCAGAAATCACAAATATGCCCTTATCTCCATCTCTCTCTTTCCCGGCCTGCTCTGTTCGCGCCGCCCGCCGTACGCCGCCGGTGGACTTCGTCCACCGCGCGCCCGAGGCCAAATGGACCCGGGGAAACCTCTCCACGCCACCTGGCCCGCCCCTTGGCGCCCTCCCACGCCCACACGCGTCCCAGGCCGCTCCCCGAGCCACCACGACACCCCCAGCCATGCGCCGCGCCGCTGCCTCCTCCGCCCGCTCGCCGTCGACTCGCCCAGGCCAAATCGACCGCCACCAGTCACTCCATTCCTCACCCAGGAGCTCTTTGGCCTATAAAGACCCCCAGAACCCCCACAGTCGCGCCCCTTCTTCCCCTTCTTCCTCCTCCCGCCGCTCCGCCATGGCCGCCGAGATCCAGCTCTCGCGGACCGGCTAGCCCAGCCCCACATTGCCCCCTCCGACCACCGCAGCAGCTTCGCCACCTCCCAGTTAAGCTCCACGCGCGCGGAATCGAATCCAAACCCCCTCCCGAAGCCGTTCCCCTTTTGCGCCGCCGCCGGCGAGCTCAGGCTCACCGCGGACCGGCCAGCTCCGGGGAAGACCGAGCCCGACAGCTACCCCAGAAGCATCCACGAGCTCACGCGGTGCTCGTGCGCGCCTTGTTCCCCTACCTCGAGCCCTCCTTCGCCTCCAGCGCCGGCGAACCGAACAACCGACCCGCCATCAACGCCGACGAGCTTGAACCTGTGCTCCAAATGCTCGAACGTCGACCAGGGTAGGTGTTCCTCGATCCTTTCTCCCCCACGCGCCTCCCCGTGGCAGCCCCGGTAAGCCCTGCACCGCAGAACACCACCGGCAAGATGCCACGACGGAGAAGGCCGGCGAAGGACCCGGTTGTAATTTCTTTTTTTCGTTCAAGGGTGTCTCTGCAAGTTTTATAGTGTATACCAGTGAACTTCTAAAATGCGAAACAAATCACAGAAAAATCAGAAAAATGCAAACTTAACTGATCTGGAATCCTTGTAACAAAATTTACAAATTTTGTAACATTCACATTTGCAGAAACTCAACCGAATTTAATCTAGGGAAAAGATTAAGAAAATCACCTTATGCATGTTCATGAAGTTCTGCTCATCAAATGACCTTGATTTTTGGATATGTTATAACTAATGGGATGCTAAGATCACAGAAAAAAAGATGACACAAAACCAAAATAGTTATCATGTTAGAACAATCAAGATTCTCTAATCTGTTGTTAGCTTTCTCAATTTAATTCTGGAAAATATGCACATGAACTTGCTCTGAAAATTTTACTACAGACTTGTGCCACTGAATCCCTGCAAATATCTAAATTTCAAATTTATTAGAGTTCATTTGCTATATACCATGATTTATGCTTGTTTAATCAACTTAATTCCTCGTATATAGTTGTTATGCTCAGAAAAATCCATATTTATTTCTGAAGTCTCTTTTTAGCTCTGTGTTCCTGTCTAAAAATTTTGAGCTGCAGTTACTGAGTTTGGCTTTGTCGAATAATCATGCTTAGCATCTTAGGGCTAGAATTACTATTTTTGTTCTGAGTAATCTACAACGTTTCTGGTCATGATTTTTGGGCATGATCTTTTTTAGAGTATGTTCTACCTGTGATAAAAAGTTCAGATGCAATACTAGTCAAATGCATCTTGAGAAATTTATTCAAACTCATGTTAAGTTAACTGAATAACTAATTTATCATAGTGAGTTAAATCTTGAAAACTTCTCTGGAGTATGTTTAACTCAGGACTAGTCTCTGGTAAAAATTTGAGAACCAAATCCTTAGTAAAACTTTCTGTAGAATTAATCTTTGTTAATAGATTGCTGTTTTTAATCTTTTTATCACCTCTGCTATATAAGTGTATAAAATCTGGAAAAATTTCAGTACTGAGTTTATGCTTTGAAGTTGCTTGCATAAAATTTGTAGCACCAGAACCCATGTTGAACATTCTGTACAAAAAGATGAAGCAACTAGAGTAATCCATTTGCATGAATAGTTATAGTTTTTGCTCTATGGTAGATGCTGAAATTTATACCATGAATGTTCAAGTTTGGATCTGAGTTACCTTAGTGTTTCATCACTAGCTTTTTAGTAGTTGTGTTGATAAGAAATAAGGGAAGCATGCTATGTGTTGAAATTAAATTTGAAAACCCAAAACCCCACTCATTCATGAATAACCGTAGTTATGTTTGCTACTCTATAAACGATTGCCCATGCAATGAAATGTGAAATCGTCACTAAATTAACTTTCGTGGACTACAACTTTATCGTGAAGGAAAGAAATTGTATCCATGAATAACTCAAAATCTTGCATTGCATATAGAAACGGTTAACCTCGCGGACGGAGACTACGAACTGGTGCCCGCGGACTCTCGTGCGGAGCAGGAGGTTAATCTGAACTGTACTAACTTGTCTCAAGACCTGGGCCAAGCCCCAGAAGCTTTTCTGCCTGACAGTGCCCAAGAAGGCAAGCCCTGGAGCATAATCCCACTATTTTTCCGAATTATCATTCTGCTATATATTTATTAATGTATGGTAATAGTTGGTTTTCTGCATTTAAGTTCTCTAGGCGTTGATCGAAAACCCTAGATGCATGATCCATAGGAAGCTATGTTTGATACCGGATCTTTTTATCGACTAGTTGCCATGCTAAATAGGCACGGTAGAAGTCGAGTGGTTCCCTGCCTCTCGCGAGCAAATAGGAATTGTACTGACTTTAATTCCTGTTGAAATGTAAGGACAACAGGCGGGGTTGTGTAGTTGTGATACCCCGCTGGTGTAGTCAAAAATGGCTAAGGTCGCGGTGTGTGGCTCATTTCGTTAAGTGTTTGAAAGTACTAGCCACATACCGAGAAATATGGTAATCGGTAAGCTTAAGTACCTGATTGGACCGGCGAGTGGAACGATCTCGCACCCTCCTGGTAGAAGTAGGGTTTATTTTTATGTCGCGACGTACGGGTGCAGAGTGGTCGGACTCTGTAGTCGGGGAGGGTGTTCCGGATCCACGGACTGGAAAGAAAGGGGAAAAGTAGCGTGGGCGGGAGCGAAGTCGATCCCCATGCGTGTGGTCTAGGTTCCCCTGGCCAGGTTGAAATTCGATTCGGAATCGTCCGCCTCTCACGGCATGAGATTGCTTAATGATTTCGGTCACATAGAGTAACAAGTGGAATACGATGATGAAAATACTGCTGGTTGATTAAATGGTTGCTCTACCATGTTTGAGTAGAGTTAGTTGCAAATTTAGAATGGTTAATTCCACTGGAATTCTGGCTAAGTAAAACCTGAAAGTAAGGATCAACACTTAGCGGCTTTTTTTGGCAAACAAACCCTACCAACCAAAAAGCCTTGCATGTCTAGTTATCGGACTATGTTATAACCGGAGATGGGTCAGTCTTGCTGAGTATTAGTATACTCAGCCTTGCTTGTGGCACTGTTTTTCAGGTACTAACTTTGAAGATCTGTTTGCGAGTCTTACTTGGCCTTGTACTCTGCCTCCGGGTTGGTCTGTTGAGTGGGATGGCCCTTCAGCTGGTGCTAATCACCCTCCCGCTGAGTGACGCATTCGTACGGGCTTTACCGATGCGTCACGTTATTTCGTTAGTTATCTTTTAATGCTTCCGCTGAACTTTGAGACTTGAATAATTTGAGGAGTTGGAACTCCGTAGTACTTCGCTAGTCTGAACATGGTTTGTAATAAATTTTCTTTCCGCTGCAATCACTCTGAGATGTATGAAATGGTTTGTGTTGTAATCTCTGGGCTCACCTTCGTGTGAGTGTTGTCTGCTGATCCTGGAATAGCGTGGCTTTTATCGAGGCTTCACTCGAGGAACTACCGGTGAGTGCCAAATTGGGTCAGAGTTGCTTAGCAACGAAGATCAGTGCACCCGGGCCCAGTAGTTGTGGGTGGTTCCGCCACAGCATTAAAGGCAAAACTACTCGCTTGCTCGAGTATGTTTTGGATACTACTAAAATTAGTCCTACTGGGGTAACTCGACGGGGTTCAGCCTAATTGGTCAATCTTAGTAGTTACTCCAGTCTACATGATAGACACCTATTCGCTGGCTCGAGTAGGTCTTGGATATTTTTAAGATGGTTTCGTCTTGTATAACCCGATGGGGTTCATCCTAACAGATCTATCTTAGAAATTACTCCAGTCATTGGCTAGGACACCCTACTCGCTTGCTCGAGTAGTTTATGGATATCTCTACAAAGTTTTTCTATCTAGGTAGTACGACGGGATTCATCCTAACTGATCAACTATGGAGATTACTCCATGTATCCATTCTACTCGACCAATCGAATAGTTTTTATTTATCCTACGGTATCAGATTATATTTTTGAAGACACACCAACAGGATAAAAGCAATACATACAAAGACAAGTTCCTACAGAAGAGGACAAGAGCTGTTACAAGCAGATTATTCTACCAAGTTCTTCAAAATCTCCTCAGCAATTACTTCTCACTCTTTACAATAGCTCTAGAATTTCTCATCAGAACAATCAGTAGCTATTCCTTTGGCTATGGGAGCTAAGTTATGTTGAGGCTAGTACGACTTGAATATTCCAATCATATGGGTCAGATAATTTTTCGAGGTGGCCGTCATGACGTCGAAGAATTTCTTGGGAGCCTCTCCTAAACGCTCTACCAAAGACTTACTACTCGACGACCCCTCTTCAGAATCTACCATATCTACAATGACCTGAGCTGCTGCTACTAGTCGAGTATGGTCACTTGAAGAGCCTAATAGATGGACATCTTAATGATTATTCAATCATTGGCGAAACACTGTCAATAGAAGGATCAAGTACTTACAGGCTTGAGCAGTCTATAGTTGTTCCTGGAGTTTGGCTTTCTCCTCTTCAAGGCTTTTGATCTGCTGCTTCATCTTATAAAGTTCTCGAGTATGCTCTCTGTTCGCTTCATAAAGCTTGTTCCGTTCAGCAAGGGATTTATCAAGGCGTTTGGCAATTAGTGCATTTTGCTGGGCCAAGGTCTTCCGATTATCAACAGTCTTATACAAAGCCTGTGATTTCAAGAAGGACCAATTGGCAACTTCCTATAAGTGCAAAGCAAGATGGGTCAGATGTCACCAACTACTCGATATAAGCAACAGCAGCAGAAGAAGGTTTACATTGGTATATTTGAAGCTCCACTGCATATAATCTGCGAGCTTCTTTACATTGTCTATAGTTAACAATCGATCACCAAAGAGCTCCTTTCCTAATTCCTCCTGGGTAGACTGTGGCAGAGACTGAAAGGGTACTACTCGAACAGTAGGATTCCTTGATCCTTCCGCTCCACCACTGTCAATTCCAGCAGCACTTAAGGAACCTTCAGTAGGTGCAGAAGGAGTAAGTTTGGGTGCTTCAGGATTCGGCTCATTTGATGTCCCAGGTGTGTCTGCATTCGGCGAGTTGGCAGTTGAGTTCTCGATCAACTCAATTACTGGCGACTCGGGGGGCTGATTGTAACACCCTAATTTAAATTCCAGCATTTAATAATAAATTTAATTGGCTTTATTTAAATTTCTAAGGTTTATTGTGTTTAGACTTGCATTTAATCTAATTTTTGTTCCACTAGTAATTAAAAATTTTCTTAGGTTTAACTTTGTTGATGCATTCATGCTGGTGCATTGTTCTTTTTTTTAGTGCTAGGGTTTTGAATTCAAATTCAAATTTGAATTCGAATAGAATTAGTTTGAGTTTGGTTTGAATTAGAAGAGAGAAAAAGGAGAAACCCAAACCCAACCCAGCAAGGCTCAGCCCAAACTGCCCTGGAAACCCAACCCAAATCCCACGCGGGCCTAGTTTCCCCTCTCTTTCTCTCCTTGCCTGCAGCCCACCAGCTCTCCTCAGCCCAACCCGCCTCCTCCTCCCTTCCTCACTCCGCGACCCAGTTTCCCGGCCTGGTCCGCGACCTCCCTCCCTCCCGCTCTGGCCCAAACCGCACGGGCCTGCTCCACCAGCGCACATCCCCACTCCCTCCGCACGCACGGCGCAGCAAACCCCCGCATCCCACGCTCAGTGCCAGCACCGCGCACGGCCCGCTCACCCGCACCCCGCCGCTCTGCGACTGACACCCCAGGCCCAGCTATCAGTTTCGTCTCCCCCGTGCTGCGCACTCGCAATCGAACGCCGCGATCCCCACCCGAGATGCTCGCCGGCCTTCCTTATCGGGGGTGCACGCCGAGATCACGACGCCCCCCTCTTTAAACCACCCCGCAGCCCCCCTGGAAACCTACCTCGTCACCACATCAAGCCCCAAAACCCTAGCTAGCCACGCCACGCTTCTACTCCACCACCGAGCTCCCTGCGCCGCCGCCACGCCACTCCGGCGCACCCCAACCCCACCGGAGCCACGCAGAAGCACCGTCTCGACGCTTGGAATATTTCCGCGGCTACCATCTTCGACCATGGCACCTGCAGCGGCCGGAATCGTGCCGGACATCGCCGCGGGTGAGTCGGTTCGCCGCCCCAAATTCCTCGCCTCCGGTGACCCCGAGCCTCCAAATTCCTCGCCTCCAGCTCCCCGAGCCTCCCTGATCCCCATGGAACCTCTGCAGGACCTCTGTGAGTTGATCCATGGAGCCCTGAAGCCTGGAGGAGCTCTGCAACGCCCGGACCACGAGCGTCACGCCGAGCCCGCCGCCGGACCCCGACGCCGGTGACTCTGTGCTGCGACCCCGACCATCCTGCGTCCTCGGTAAGCCACACCCGGTCCGCTCTACCTTTTACGTTAGATGCCTTAGCCCATAGCGCACCACGGCACGCACAAGCACTCGCTGGCGTTCCCCCGACGCGCAGGGCCGCCACCGTCGCGGCACGCGCCGTTGCGGACCACCCCGAGGCCCGCAAAGACCCAAGGAGGACTACGCATGGCGCGTAGCCCATCCTAGACCCAGAGCCGGGTCGGATTGACCCCTGGGACGCCAGGATGGCTTTCTCCGGCGATCCCCCGCCGCGGAGCAGAGCTCCGGCGACGGCGCCGCCGCATCCCGTGCGCCCAACTGCCTTGCACCGCCCGATCTTCGTTGGACGCCCAGGATTAGATCGTCGTTATGGTTAGATATGAGCCGCGGGATTGTGATCCAACAGATCAGATCTGCGCGTACCCCTTCGCGCTGCCACTTTTGTTAAAGAGCCCCTAAGTTTTCTCTAAATAAACCCGCAGTCCAGGCGCATTCAAAACTATTTCCAGTTAGGCCCAGAACTTTGCATGGACCCCCCTGAACTTCTTAGAAATCGAACCCACCGTTCAGCCCTTGCCTTTTTGCGAGTTAGACCCTAGATCTACCCGTTAATTATATTTAGGTCCTCGGTTTTTGCAGAAAACCCCCAGAAACTCTGTTTTTCTTACAGTTAAGCCCCTGGATCTTTTTTTAGGCCTAGTTTTCGCGTTCTAGCTCCGTTTTAGGCATTCTTTATGTCCACGTGATCGTTGTAATGCATAGAATAGTTCTAGCATAGTTTTTGTTTGCTGTTTTCATGTATTGTTGTACTGTTTCTTAGTATATGCTATTGTTTGCATGTATGTTTATGTTGTGTATTGTCTTTGGCCATGTGTTCGTGAGTAGACGTTGATCCATCTAAGGATCCCCAGTACCAGTACCCGGAGCAGCCATCTTCTAAGCAGTTTGAGTAGCAGCAGGAGCAGTTTGAGGAAGGCAAGTATAACATGAACACCACCTATCACCTTTAATTACAATTTCATACTGCACTTTAATACTGTATGCCTATAAGGACTTTCCTAGCCACATTATATCCTTTATATATATCCCTTGGGTTGCATTTTGGTTAGTTGTGCTAGGTGCCGCGCTATAACACACTTGGTCCTTTTTAATTAATTTGATTCATGGTATATGCTACTTAATTCTGGGAGTGGCCCATTTGAGTGGCTCACGTCTCATTATAAAAATGGTTTTGTTAGAAACATGGTTTAGGGGGCCAGCACGGTGCTTACTGCTGGGTTGGCCACTCTCCATAAGGACCGGTTCATAGAGCGACAACATGGGACAACAGCGCTACCACAAGACTGGAATGGGACGGTCTTGGCGTAATAATTAGGTCTTTTTGGTTTGGAGTAACTTACCTGCGGGGCAGGGGAGGTAAGCTTCAATGGTCCCTGCTCCTCCGGCTTGGTCTGTGCTTGGTCTGGGCACTTGTGTCTTGTACCCCCGGAGGTGGGCCCCATCATCGCCGATCCACCCTCGCGGTTACTCCTTACCAACGAGATTCTTTGTAAAGGCCTCGTAGTGTGCTTGTTAGCCATCTCACCTACGTAAGTGTGATGAACAACTAGCGTAGCTCACGACTTGTGGGTAACGATGTGCAACCTCTGCAGAGTGTAAAACTGGTATACTAGCCGTGCTCACAGTCATGAGCGGCCCAGATCCTCCTTTTGATTAGTGGGGTTATCTTCCTTTGGTTAGGAGGGTTTCTCCGGGTGGCTTGGTTTGGTTTGGTTCTCAGTAGTATCATAATAAATTCTGATTAATTACTATGTAATTGGGTTATGGTAATTCATCAACTTGTAGTAAATAGCTTTAATAAAACTTTGCCAAGACTTAAAAGCTAATGCAGTAATATCAGCCAACCTTAGAGCCTCATAGTTTGTGTTATACTTGTTGAGTACAAGTTGTGTACTCACTCTTGCCTACTCTACTCTTTTTCCTCTTGGGGATACTCTACTGCTGCTTAGTTCCTGCCGACGCGAAGGAGTTCACCCGGAGCTACCAGGAGTACGAGGACTTCTAAGCGTTCGTCTCCCAGTCGACGTCCTTGTGGTGCCCAGCTTCTGAGAGGCTTCGTATATGTTTTTACGCTTCCGCTGTATCAGATATTTTGTCATTAATGTAATAAATAACATTCATACTCGCTTTATTATATCTTTTACGTGATATGTGCTGTGATATATTGTTCATTCTGTTGTATATACATGTGACTTGATCCTGGCACGTATATGATTGCTCGGTTTATGTCCTTTTATAAACCGGGTGTTACAGAGTGGTATCAGAGCTATATCGACTGTAGGACAAAAGCCTAGATAGAACTGGTCGAGTTTTAGGTCTTCTTCTCTCTAAGCCTTGTCTGCTGAAACTATTTTGCTATTATATTCCTTGAAATTCCAAGATTTTTACTCGTCTTGCCTCGATTTCTCTATATAGAATTAGTTTCCGTAGATTTTGGCCAGAAGTAATTCGGCTGACCATCATAGGTATAAGCTAGATGACCCCTTTATAATAGGATGATAGAACGTTCTGCGACGCGTTGTGTTAGTCGTGTTGTGTGTTGAACTCGACTAAAGTATGAACTTTTGAATGCTTGTTATTATGCAAATGTTTGATTTGGATTTTTGGTTGATTGCATAGCTTAGTAGTTAAAATTTGTTTAATGAAAATCAGTTTTAAGTTAAAGATAATTAATTAATAAAACGAGTTAGATTGTTGGGGGTAAAACCGTCCACTCTATCCTGTCTACTTTATCATGTCTAAGTCTTCCATGCAGAAATATATCATATCCGTCTGAAATTATTTCTGCAATATCTTTGCTCATACATCTTTTGTTCAAATCAGATGGTGAACACTAGGAGCACCGGTTCTGGTTCTGGCCAGCAGCAGGGGCAGAACAACCAGGGTACCGGGATACCGATGCCTCCACCCCTGACCCTGGAGCAGTACTTCCAGCTCCAGATGCAGATGATGGCTACCCTGAACAACACTGTTCAGGCACTGCAGCAGGCTCACACGCAGCCTCCACCTCCTCCACCGCCGCAGACCCGCGACAGGCGTGCGGAGTTTCTGAGGGGCCACCCGCCGATGTTCTCTCACACGTCTGACCCACTTCAGGCAGACGACTGGCTCCGTGCAGTGGAGCGACAGCTGGACATCGCCCAGTGCGATGATCGGGAGCGTGTCTTCTACGCAGCAGGAAAGCTGCGAGGGGTAGCTTTGGACTGGTGGGAGTCCCACCCAGTTCAGGATCGCGAGGCTTTCACCTGGATCCAGCTCTGGGAGTGGTTCCGCAGCCACAACGTCCCCGCGGGCGTTATGAAGACGAAGAAGAAGGAGTTCCTTGCGCTTAATGTAACACCCGGTTTATAAAAGGACATAAACCGAGCAATCATATACGTGCCAGGATCAAATAACACGTATATACAACAGAATGAACAGTATATCACAGCACATATCACGTAAAAAGATATAGTAAAGCGAGTATGAAAGTTATTTATTACATTAATGACAAAAAATGTCTGATACAGCGGAAGCCAAGTAAAAATACGGTAAAAACTCTCCGAAACTGAGCAGGGCGCCACAGGGACGTCGACTGGGAGGCGAACGCCTAGAAGTCCTCGTAGTCCTGGTAGCTCCGGGTGAACTCCCTCGCGTCGGCAGGAACTGAGCAGCAGTAGCGTATCCCAAGAGGAAAAAGTATAGAAGAGGCAAGAGTGAGTACACAACCGTACTCAACAAGTATAACACAAACTATGAGGCTCTAAGGTTGGCTGACTCAACTGCATTAGCTTTTAAGTCTTGGCAAAATTTCTGTAACACCCGGTTTATAAAAGAATATAAACCGAGCAATCATATACGTGCCAGGATCAAGTCACACGTATATACAACAGAATGAACAGTATATCACAGCACATATCACGATAAGACATAATAAAACGAAATACGAATGCTATTTATTACATTAATGACAAAATGTCTGATACAGCGGAAGCGAAGTACATATACGGTAAAAACTCTCCAAAGCTGAGCAGGGCGCCACAGGGACGTCGACTGGGAGACGAACGCCTAGAAGTCCTCGTAGTCCTGGTAGCACTGAGCGAACTCCCTTGTGTCGGCAGGAACTGAGCAGCAGTAGCGTAGCCAAGAGGAAAAAGTAGAGAACAGGCAAGAGTGAGTACACAACTTGTACTCAACAAGTATAACACAAACTATGAGACTCTAAGGTTGGCTGACTCAACTGCATTAGCCTTTAATCTTGGCAAAATTTTATTAAAAATATTTACTACAAGTTGATGAATTACCATTAACCCGGTTACATAGTAATTAGTCAAATTTAATCATGATACTACTGAGAACCAAACCAAACCAAACCAAGGTAACCCCAAGAGGCACCTCCCTCATCGGAAGGAGACAACCCCACTAATCAAAAGGAGGATCTGGGCCGCTCATAACCGTGAGCACGGCTAGTATACCAGTTTTACACTCTGCAGAGGTTGCACATCTTTACCCACAAGTCGTGAGCTACGCTAGAGGTTCATCACACTTCCTTAGGTGAGATGACTAGCGACTCACTACGAGGCCGTTACAAAGAATCTCGTTGGTAAGGCGTAACCGCGAGAGTTAGGTCAGCGACGATGGGGCCCACCTCCGGGGGTACAAGCACAGGAGCGCAATCCAAGCACAGACCAAGCCGGAGGAGCAGGGACCATTGAAGCTTACTACTCTTGCCCCGCAGGTAAGTTACTCCAAACCAAAAAGACCTAATTAGTAAGCCAAGTCTATCCCATTCTAGCCTTGTGGTAGCGCTGTTGTCCCAGGTTGTCGCTCTATGAACCGGTCCTTATGGAGAGTGGCCAACCAAGCACTAAGCACCGTGCTGGCCCCCTAAACCATGTTTCTACAAAAACCATATTTTAACGAGACGTGAGCCACCCAAGCACGAAGCACAGAGGGCCACTCTCAGAATTAAATTCAAGTAAACCATTAATCAATTTAATTAAAAAGGACCAGAGTGTGTTATAGCGCGGCACCTAGCACAGCTAATCAAAATGCAACCCAAAGGATATATGTAAAGGATATAAAGTGGCTAGGAAAGTCCTTATAGGCGTACAGTATTAAAATGCAGTATGAAATTGTAATTAAAAGTGATAGGTTATTCATGTTATACTTGCCTTCCTCGTACTGCTCTTGCTGCAGCTCAAATTGCTCCGAAGACGGCTGCTCCTGGTACTGGTACTGGGGCTCCTCAGATGGATCAACGTCTACTCACGAACACATGGCCAAAACAAAGCACAGCAATAAGCATACAAGCAAACACTAACAAAAACTAAGAAACAGTACATCAACACATAATAAACAGCAGACTAAACTAGTCTAAAACTATTCTATGCGTTACAACGATCGCGTAGATATAAAGAACGCTAAAAACGGAGCTAAAACGCATAAACTAGGCCTAAAACAAGGTTTAGGGGCTTATTTGTAAGAAAAACTGAGGTTCCAGGGCTTTTCTGCTAAAACAGAGGGACTAAAACGCAATTAAACGTTAACTCCAGGGTCTAACTCGCAAAATCAGCAGCAAAGGACGGCGGGTTCTATTTCCAGAAAGGCCAGGGGGTTATGTGCTAAAAACATGACCAAACCGTAATTATTTTTGAATAGATCAGGACCGCGGGTTGATTTCAAGGAAGGGGAGGGACTCTTTAGCAAGATGGCCACAGTGAACCGGTATCTACAGATCTCGGCAGTAGGATTTGGATCTAGCGGGTCAGATCTGTCCGGACTACGATCTAATCTGGGCCCTAGGTTTCAGATCGGGCGGTCACAGGCTTTTGGGGGCGCGGGCGGCGGCGCTGGGTCGCCGGAGTTAGGCTCCGCGGCGGCGCCCGGCTGGAGAAAGTGAATTGGGGGCTACCGGACTCGGTTTGGGCCGGGGTTTGGCCGAGGGTGGAGTGCGCCGCGTGCGTAATGCACCTGGGCTTACGGCGGGGCTCGGGGAGGTTCTGTTGGGGCTCGCCACGGCGTGGTGCGGCGCTAGCTCGCCGGCGAGCGGGGTTGTACGGGCTGGGGTGCACTACGGCTACGCTAGCAAGTCTAAAAGGGAGATGGGGCAGAGGGGGTACTCACCGAGGATTAAAACAGGCCGGAGATGATGCGCAGCATGGAGTCGTCGGCGAGGTCGGCGGCGGTCGCGGACGGAGCTCGAGGATGAACCGCCGCAGAGAGTCTCCGGGTCTGCGGGAGCGTCGAGGAGGTCCGCGCGGGCACTGCAAAGGGGTAGAGGGGTTCAGGGCGGCCAGAGCACCAGTGGCGGCGAGAAATTTCGGCAGCCGCGGAGTTCACCTGCGGCGGATGCTAGGCGAAATCCCGGCGCTGGCGTGGCTGAACTCGTGGGACCGGAAGCTCGGTAAGATTCTGGGCACCGAGGCGTAGCAGGTGCGGGAGTCCTGGCGGCCTGAGGTATGACGGGGCGGCGTGCTCACGGCGGCGCAGATCGTCGGCCCGGCGGAGCAGGGCGTGGCGCGGCGTGGTTTGGCTCTGGGTGTGATGGATGTGCAGGGTGTGTGGTGGTGCCAATTAAAGGCAGGTCCGTGGATTTGGGCGAGCGTGCCCGGTGCAAGCACGGCGGCAATCACGGCCGAGGATCGCGGGCGGTTGATGGGGCTCGGGGAAATAGGATCTCGGCGTGATCCGAGCACGGGTGCAGCTTCTATAAGGGGGAAGGGGCGCTGGGTGCAGCTGGCCAGTGGGTCAGGGGGGGTCGGGGTCGGTCCACGGGCAGAGACGGGGCGAGCGGGCTCGGCTGGGCGGAGCAGAGGCGTGTGCGGGGAAAGCGGGTGGAGGAGGAAGACGAGGCTGACGATGGGCCAGCGTAGTCAGTGAGGGGAGCGGGGAGCGCGACGCAGCGCGGGCAGGTGGGCCGGGGCGTGAGCGGAGGCGCGCGCGAGCTGCAGGCCGAGCGGGGTGAGGCGGGGTCGGGCAGATGCGGGAGCTGGGCTGCGGGATTGGAGGCTGGGCTGAGGGAGAGAAGGGAAAAACTGGCTAGGCTGGTTTTGGGTTTTGGGTTGGGTTGAGTTTGGGTAAGGGTTTTCCTTTCTATTTCTTTTCCTTCTCTTTTCTACTCTAGCTCAAACAAACCTATTTGAATTCAAACAAAATTTGAATCCAAAACCTTATTCACTCAAACAAATAAAGAAATGCTCCAGCATGATGCAACAACAAAATTTTAAACCTATGATAAAATTTTAATTACTTAGGAACAAAATTTTAGATTAAATGCCAGTCTAACACAATAAACCTTAGAAAATTAAATAAAGCCAATTAAATTTATTATAAAATGCTGAAATTTAAACTAGGGTGTTACAATTTCATTAAAGCTAATTACTACAAGTGGATGAATTACCATGAACCCAGTTACATAGTAATTAATCAAAATTAATCATGTTACTACTGAGAACCAAACCGAAACCACCAAGGTAACCCCGAGAGGCACCCCCCTCGTCGGAAGGAGATAACCCCACTAATCAAAAGGAGGATCTGGGCTGCTCATAACCGTGAGCACGGCTAGTATACTAGTTTTACACTCTGCAGAGGTTGCACATCTTTACCCACAAGTCGTGAGCTACGCTAGTTGTTCATCACACTTCCTTAGGTGAGATGACTAGCAAACTCACAACGAGGCCTTTACAAAGAATCTCGCTGGTAAGGAGTAACCGCGAGGGTTGGATCGGCGACTATGGAGCAGGTCTAGTGGGCGTCATCGACGAGGCCACTCAGTACGAGGGACATAGAAACTTACCACCCTTGCCCCGTCGGTAAGTTACTCCAAACCAAAAAGACCTAATTATTACGCCAAGACCGTCCCATTCCAGTCTTGTGGTAGCGCTGTTGTCCCAGGTTGTCGCTCTATGAACCGGTCCTTATGGAGAGTGGCCAACCAGGCAGTAAGCACCGTGCTGGCCCCCTAAACCATGTTTCTAACAAAACAAATTTTAACGAGAAGTGAGCCACTCAAGCCACACAGAGGGTCACTCTCAGAATTAAGTTGCATATACCATTAATCAAATTAATTAAAAAGGACCATTATGTGTTATAGCGCGGCACCTAGCACAACTAACCAAAATGCAACCCAAAGGATATATATAAAGGGTATAAAGTGGCTAGGAAATCCTTATAGGCATACAATATTAAAATGCAGTATGAAATTGTATTTAAAATGATAGGTGGTGTTCATGTTATACTTGCCTTCCTCATACTGCTCCTGCTGCTCAAACTGATCTGAAGATGGCTGCTCTGGGTACTGGTACTGGGGCTCCTCTGATGGATCAACGTCTACTCACGAACACATGGCCAAAAAATAATACACCACATAAACATACAAGCAAACACTAACAAAAACTAAGAAAACAGTACATCAATACATAAAAACAGCACACTAAACTAGTCTAAAACTATTCTACGCGTTACAACGATCGCGTGGATATAAAGAACGCCTAAAACGGAGCTAAAACGCATAATCTTGGCTTAAAACAAGTTCCAGGGACTTATTTGTAAGAAAACTAGAGTTCGAGGGGGGTTTCTGGGTAAAACTGGGGACTAAAACATAATTAACAGCTAGATCCGGAGTCTAACTTGCAAATCTACCAGAGCAGGATGGCGGGTTTTATTTTAAAGAAGCTCAGGGGTTAAAACATTAAAAACAGGACCTAGACGCAAATACTTTTGAATAAGCCTGGACTGCGGGTTGAATCTAAGAAAACAGAGGGGCTCTTATGCAAAACCGCCATAGCGAACCGGTAGCTTTGAATCTGGGCGCTTGGATCTCGATCTAAAGGCTCAGATCTAACGTCCTAGGGATCTAATCGTGGCCGTTGTTTCAGGATCGGGCGGCTGACATGCTTCGCGCGTGGGAGTGGCGGCGGTAGGCCGCCGGAGCTCTGCTCCACGGCGGGGGGGTCGCCGGGGTTGGCCAAACCGGCGCCCAAGGGATCAATCCGACCCGGATCTGGGTCTAGGATGGACTACGCACCATGCGTAGTCCACCTGGGGTCTTTTCAGGCCTCGAGGTGGTCCGCGGAGGCACATGCCGCAACGGCGGCGGGTCGGCACGGCGGTGCTCGTCGGCGTGCCAACGTTCTGGTGCCTGGGGTGCTCTACGGGCTACACTAACAGGTCAAAAAGAGAGAGCAGGCGGAGGAGATCCTCACCGAGCAAGGAATTGGACGGAGAGGCGTCGCAGGGCGGCCGGCGACGAGATTGCGCGGCGGCATTCGGGGCGGAGCTCGGGGACAAGTCGGAGCAGGGCTTCTCCGGGCGTCTGGGCGGCACGGCGCGACTCCTGGTGGCCCTGCGGCGCGGTACCAGGGGTCATGGGGCACAAGTGGTCATCGGCGGCAAGAGAAACGCGGAGGCGGCCGACTTACCTGCGGCGGCGCCCGGCGTAAATCTGGCTGCTGCTGGTGATGTAGCCATAGATGGTGGCCGCGGTGTCGCTCCTGGAGCTCGGGCGGAGTTGTTGCGGGGTCTTGCAGGGTTGGTGGCGCAGCGGAGTGGCGTGACCACGGCGGCGCTGAGGGCTCTGTAGCACTGACTGTCACTTCTTGGCCATTAGATGCTAACAAGTGAACTGACCGCTGAGCTCAATCAACTCTGACTCCCTACTTGGCAAGAGTATCCATTCCCAGAATCACATCGATACCCTTGGTGTATAGCACCCTCAGAGCAGTGCTGAACGTTGCCCCCCTTATGGCTATACTGACTCGAGGGCTAACAATATGGGATCTCAACTCCCCTCCCAGTGAAGAGACTAGCAGATACTTCTTTAATGGGGTGGTAAAGAAACTATGCTGCTCAACATATGACTTGGTGATGAATGAATGAGTAGCACTAGTATCGAAAAGCACTGTAGCTGGATGGGAGTTGACCATGAACGTACAAATAACCACGTTAGGAGCCTTGGCCGCTGACTCGGTCGTCACGTGGTTCACTCTGCCCTGAAGCGGCGCCCTGGGCTGAGCTGGGCGCCCCTGCTGTCCTGCCTGTCGTGGAGCTGGTGAAAGGTGCTTCTGTGGACAACTTTTGGCATAATGACCTTTTTGTCCGCACTTGTAGCACTTGCGGCGCTACTTGGTTGACCTCCATGTGAACTTAGCATCACATCTTGCATCATTTCTGCTGCTTGCTCTTTGGACTCCTCGCGACCGCGTGGATGAATCACATTCATAGTGATAGTCAACCCATCAACATAATCATGGAGAGCTTGATTCTCGACCTGTGTATCTCTAGAGCACTTAGGATCCTTTCTCTTCTGGATGGTTTGTAGCTCATTGACTGATGGGGAGTCAATGAAAAGGGAATCATCTGCTAGATGCTCTTGATAAGACCTCTTTCTCTTTGTACTGGAGAACAACCTCTGATTCCTTCTAGTTGTGGCTTCATCTTCAGTCACACGAGCTTGACGACAAGGAACGCCATAGAATTGGCAACACGGGCAAGCTTTCTCACCATTGTTCAGGTGGTATGTTGTTTGCGAGGACTGATCTTGTACCGTTGTCGGTTGCTCCACGGGAACTGTTGCATGAACATCATACCCATTGCACGGTCTCCAAGGTCTTTTTGTTCTGCTGACATCTGAGCTGGGGCAAAGAGGAAACACAGATTGGTAAGGTCAAGGAAGAGAGAAAAACTCCATTATTTAAGGTTCTATCCTATTTAGGCAACACTGCACAGGCATTACTGCTGATAACTCCAGATAGGTGTTACATAAATCCGGGAACAAGGAACTAGAGCATAACTCTTCGGTTTCGTCTGAGAGATTCTCAACTTCTCTTGTACTATTTGTAGGCCGGGGTGTCACATCCCTACCCCCTTACAGAAACCGACGTCCTCGTCGGTGACGTCCTTGCCAGTGAATCACTGGATATCATATCCTCTTCGTATTATCCTTCTTCTCAACAAAAGACAGAAACCCAAGGCATGATAAGGTAGAGAGGATAGAGTGGATGGTTTTGCCCCCAACGATCTAACTTGTTTTATTAATTAATTTACTTTAACTTAATACTGATTTTCATTAAACAAATTTAAACTACTAAGCTATGCAATCATTCAAAAATCCAAAACAAACATGTAGCATAATAACAAGCAGACAATTTCCACAACTTAGCCGAGTTTAACATACGACTCGACTAACACAACGCGTCGCAGAATGTGCTATCGTATTATTATATAAGGGTCACCTAGCTTATACTCATGGTGGTCAGAAGACTGATTCAGGCCAAAATCTATGAAAACTATTCTTTAGAGAGAGAAATCAAGGCAAGACGAGTAAAAGACATAGAATTCAAGGGGTATAATAGTAAAATAGTTTCAGCAAGCAAGGATTGGAGAGAAGAAGACTTAAAACTCGACCAGTTCTATCTAGGCTTCGTCCTACAGTCGATACGGCTCTGATACCACTCTGTAACACCCGGATTATAAAAGGACATAAACCGAGCAATCATATACGTGCCAGGATCAAGTCACACGTATATACAACAGAATGAACAGTATATCACAGCACATATCACGTAAAAAGATATAGTAAAGCGAGTACGAACGTTATTTATTACATTAATGACAAAAAATGTCTGATACAGCGGAAGCGAAGTACAAATACCATAAAAACTCTCCGAAGCTGAGCAGGGCGCCACAGGGACGTCGACTGGGAGACGAACGCCTAGAAGTCCTCGTAGTCCTGGTAGCTCCGGGTGAACTCCCTCGCGTCGGCAGGAAATGAGCAGCAGTAGCGTATCCCAAGAGGAAAAAGTATAGAAGAGGCAAGAGTGAGTACACAACCGTACTCAACAAGTATAACACAAACTATGAGGCTCTAAGGTTGGCTGACTCAACTGCATTAGCTTTTAAGTCTTGGCAAAATTTCATTAAAGCTAATTACTACAAGTGGATGAATTACCATGAACCCAGTTACATAGTAATTAATCAAAATTAATCATGTTACTACTGAGAACCAAACCGAAACCACCAAGGTAACCCCGAGAGGCACCCCCCTTGTCGGAAGGAGATAACCCCACTAATCAAAAGGAGGATCTGGGCCGCTCATAACCGTGAGCACGGCTAGTATACCAGTTTTACACTCTGTAGAGGTTGCACATCTTTACCCACAAGTCGTGAGCTACGCTAGTTGTTCATCACACTTCCTTAGGTGAGATGACTAGCAAACTCACTACGAGGCCTTTACAAAGAATCTCGTTGGTAAGGAGTAACCGCGAGGGTTGGATCGGCGACTATGGAGCAGGTCTAGTGGGCGTCATCGATGAGGCCACTCAGTACGAGGGACATAGAAGCTTACCACCCTTGCCCCGTCGGTAAGTTACTCCAAACCAAAAAGACCTAATTATTATGCCAAGACTGTCCCATTCCAGTCTTGTGGTAGCGCTGTTGTCCCAGGTTGTCGCTCTATGAACCGGTCCTTATAGAGAGTGGCCAATCAGGCAGTAAGCACCATGCTGGCCCCCTAAACCATGTTTCTAACAAAACAAATTTTAACGAGAAGTGAGCCACTCAAGCCACACAGAGGGTCACTCTCAGAATTAAGTTGCATATACCATTAATCAAATTAATTAAAAAGGACCATTATGTGTTATAGCGCGGCACCTAGCACAACTAACCAAAATGCAACCCAAGGGATATATATAAAAGGAATAAAGTGGCTAGGAAATCCTTATAGGCATACAATACTAAAATGCAGTATGAAATTGTATTTAAAATGATAGGTGGTGTTCATGTTATACTTGCCTTCCTCGTACTGCTCCTGCTGCTCAAACTGATCTGAAGATGGCTGCTCCGGGTACTGGTACTGGGGCTCCTCTGATGGATCAACGTCTACTCACGAACACATGGCCAAAAAATAATACACCACATAAACATACAAGCAAACACTAACAAAAACTAGGAAAACAGTATATCAATACATAAAAACAGCACACTAAACTAGTCTAAAACTATTCTACGCGTTACAACGATCGCATGGATATAAAGAATGCCTAAAACGGAGCTAAAACGCATAATCTAGGCTTAAAACAAGTTCCAGGGACTTATTTGTAAGAAAACTGGAGTTCCAGGGGGTTTCTGGGTAAAACTAGGGACTAAAACGTAATTAACACTAGATCCGGGGTCTAACTCGCAAATCTACCATAGCAGGACTACGGGTTTTATTTTAAAGAAGCTCAGGGGTTAAAACGTTAAAAACAGGACCTCGACGCAAATACGTTTGAATAAGCCTGGACTGCGGGTTGAATCTAAGAAAACCGAGGGGCTCTTATGCAAAACCGCCACAGTGAACGGTATCTTTGAATCTGGGCGCTTGGATCTCGATCTAAAGGCGCAGATCTAACGTCCTAGGGATCTAATCGTGGCCGTTATTTCAGGATCGGGCGGCTGACATGCTTCGCGCGCGGGAGCGGCGGCGGTAGGCCGCCGGAGCTCTGCTCCGCGGTGGGGGGGTCGCCGGGGTTGGCCAAACCGGCGCCCCAGGGATCAATCCGACCCAGATCTGGGTCTAGGATGGACTACGCACCATGCGTAGTCCACCTGGGGTCTTTTCAGGCCTCGGGGTGGTCCGCGGAGGCACATGCCGCGACGGCGGCGGGTCGGCACGGCGGTGCTCGTCGGCGTGCCAACGTTCTGGTGCTTGGGGTGCTCTACGGGCTACACTAACAGGTCAAAAAGAGAGAGCGGGCGGAGGAGATCCTCACCGAGCAAGGAATTGGACGGAGAGGCGTCGCAGGGCGGCCGGCGATGAGATTGCGCGGTGGCGTTCGGGGCGGAGCTCGGGGACAAGTCTGAGCAGGGCTTCTCCGGGCGTCTGGGCGGCACGGCGTGACTCCTGGTGGCCCTGCGGTGCGGTACCAGGGGTCAGGGGGCACAGGTGGTCATCAGCGGCAAGAGAAACACGGAGGCGGCCGACTTACCTGCGGCGGCGCCCGGCGTAAATCCAGCCGCTGCAGGTGATGTAACCGTAGATGGTGGCCGCGGTGTCGCTCCTGGAGCTCGGGCGGAGTTGTTGCGGGGTCTTGCGGTGTTGGTGGCACAGCGGAGTGGCGTGACCACGGCGGCGCTGAGGGCTCTGCGCGGCGGAGCGGTGCGGCACGGCGAGCTAGAGTGCGGTGGCGGCTGAGGGGCGAGATGGGATGCAGGGGGGGTCGCGGGATGCTAATTAAAGACCCGCGGGGATCCTGGGGAGGCGTGCCCCGGGAAGGTCGCGCGCGAGCGTCACGGCGGGATTAGCAGCGGCCGTTGCGCGAGTGCGTCGCGGGGAAGACGGAGCTGACCTGTGGGGTCGGCTTGTCAGCGGGGAAAGGAGACGCACGCGGTGTTGGGCTCGGTTGTGGAGGAAAACGGGGAAGCTGTCTGGGCCGATCGCGAGAAGGAAAAGAGAGGAGAACTGGGCCCGGGGAGGGAGAGGGAGGAGATAGGCGCGCGCTGCGCTACCGTTGGCGTGCGTCCGCTGGTCAGCATCGTGGCTGCCGTGTGGGGCCGAGGTGCTGTGCGCGTGGGGTGAGCTGCTGGGAGAGGTGGGCCGGCGTCGCGTGAGGAGGGAGGCTGGCTGCTGGGTTGCGCGCGAGTGTTCTGGGCCGGGGAAGCGAAGGAAAGGGAGCGGGCTGGGCCGAAGCAGGGTTTGGGCTGGTTTCGGGTTTCCTATTTTCTGTTTTTTTCCTATTTCCTTTCTTTTCAAACTTCACTCAAACTAATTGAATTCAAACTCCAATTTGAATTCAAACCCTATGCACTCAACCAAATAAAACAATGCTCCAGCATGAATGCAACAATAGGTTGAACCTAAGATAAATTTTAATTACTTTATGAAGCAAAACTAAATTATATATGCAAGGCTAAGCAAATTAAATCCTAGAAAATTAAATAAAGCCAATTAAATTTATTATTAAATACTGAAATTTGAATTAGGGTGTTACACTTAAGCAGGTAAACTCAGATATAATTTTTCAGCATTTCCTTTTGTGCTCGTATCCCCCTTGTTCTATCTTTCTGAAGCATGAGCTAATCATTCGCCATACATCTGTCCTTTTCACTTCAGTGATCGTTTCCTTCAGCTCACTCGCTACGCCCCTGCCGAGGTCGCAGATGATCGCAACAAGCAGGAGCACTTCATGGAGGGACTGGAGGACTACATCCAGTACGTGCTGCTCAACCTCCGCTTCGACGACTTCAACCATTTGGTTGATAGCTCAACACGGAGCGCAAGCACCTAGAGATGGAGGACAAGAAGAGGAAGATCACTCCCATTGCTTTCGGCAGCAACACCCGTCCTCGCCTCCAGCCGCCCTAGCAATACCAGCAGCAGCAGCAGTACCAGCCACCTCAGCAGTACCCGCCTCGACAGCAGCAGCAGGCAGGGCAGGGCCAGAGGTTACGGCTCCTCCGGCTCGTGCTGCTCCACCAGCTCCGCCAGCACCTCAGGCTCCACGGCAGGCAGCTCCTCCTGCCGGACAGCAGGCTCCAGGACTCCTTCGCACCTGCTATCACTGCGGCCAGCCGGGGCACTACGCCAACTCTTGCCCCCGGAAGGCGCAGGCGGGACAACAGGGGCGCCCAGCTCAGCCCAGGGCGCCAGCATAGGGTCGGGTGAACCACGTGACGGCCGAGTCAGCGGCCGAGGCTCCTAATGTGGTTATTGGTACATTCATGGTCAATTCATATCCGGCTATAGTGCTTTTCGATACAGGTGCTACGCATTCCTTCATTACACAGTCTTTTGTCGAGCAACATGGTATTCATACTAGCACATTAAAGAGGTGCCTGTTAGTATCTTCACCGGGAGGACAATTGAGGTCTCATACCTTCTGCCCCAGAGTCAGTGTATCCTTAAGGGGGGTAGAAATCAGTACAGATCTGATGGTGCTAGACACCAAGGGCATCGATGTCATTCTGGGGATGGAGACTCTTGCTAAGTGGGGAGTCCGGATAGATTGTGCTCAGAGGACAGTCTTGTTATCGGCTTCCAGTGGTCAGGAGGTTACTATCAGTGCAGTGGAACCTTCTAGATTTCTTTATCAGATGGAGGCTAGACCCACGGATGGTATTCGCATGGTGTCTGAATTTCCGGATGTCTTTCCGGATGATTTGCCAGGTATGCTGCCTGAATGCGACATCGAGTTTTCTATTGATCTCTTGCATGGCACTGCTCCTATTGCAAAGCGGCCCTACCGTATGGCACCTATAGAGCATGAGGAAGTCAAGAAGACTATTGATGAGTTGCTAGCCAAGGGCTATATCCGTCGCAGCTTCTCTCCTTGGGCTTTTCCATTATTGCTAGTAGATAAGAAGGATGGCTCGAAGAGAATGTGTGTCGATTATCGGGAACTGAACGCAGTTACTATCAAGAATAAGCATCCACTGCCCCGTATTGAGGATCTCTTTGATCTGCTTCGAGGTGCTCGTGTGTTCTCGAAGATTGATCTGCGTTCGGGTTATTTCCAGCTGAGGATCCGTCCTGAGGATATTCCAAAGACGGCATTCACCTGCAAGTACGGGCTATATGAGTACACGGTCATGTCCTTCGGCTTGACTAATGCCCCGGCTTTCTTCATGCATCTGATGAACATGGTTTTCATGGATTATCTGGATGTCTTCGTGGTGATCTTCATTGATGATATTCTGATCTTCTCCAAGACAGAGGCAGAGCATGAAGAGCATCTGAGGCTCGTGTTGCAGAGATTGAGGGAGCATCAGCTGTATGCTAAGTTCAGCAAGTGCGAGTTCTGGATTGACGAGGTTCCATTCCTCGGTCATATCATCTCCAAGGGAGGCATTGCAGTTGATCCGAGCAAGGTGAAGGATGTGCTCGAGTGGGAGACATCGCAGATGGTGAAGGAAGTCCGGTCATTCTTGGGCTTAGCAAGATACTATCGGAGGTTCATTGAGAATTTCTCCAAGATCGCGAAGCCTTTGACTTCTTTGCTAGAGAAGAATGCGGCATTCATATGGACTGATGAGCGTCAGATGGCCTTTGATGAGCTGAAGAAGAGATTGACTACGACGCCAGTCCTTACTCTGCCAGACCAGAACAAGAGGTTCACGGTGTATTGTGATGCTTCGAAGGATGGTCTTGGTTGTGTTCTGATGCAGGAGGGCAGAGTGATAGCTTATGCTTCACGATAGTTACACCGGCATGAGCTGAACTATCCCACTCATGATCTTGAGCTAGCCGCAGTTGTGCAAGCTCTAAAGATTTGGAGGCATTACTTGTATGGGCAGCAGTGTGATATCTATACTGATCACAAGAGCCTCAAGTACATTTTCACGCAGAATGAGCTGAACATGCAGCAGAGGAGATGGTTAGAGTTGGTCAAGGATTATGACCTGGAGATTCACTATCATCCGGGTAAGGCCAATGTTGTGGCAGATGCACTAAGCAGAAGAAGATATGTCAACATGGCCATTGCTTTCCAGATGCCTCCAGAGTTATGCGAGGAGTTTGAGCAGTTGAGTCTGGGTTTCTTGCATCATACTTCGAGTGAAGCATTCGAGGCAGTACCCACTCTAGAGGCAGAGATCCGGCAGCATCAGAAGGAAGATGAGAAGCTGCAGGAGATCCGTGAGTTGCTCAAGAAAGGCAAGGCTCCTCATTTCAGAGAGGATGATCAGGATACCTTGTGGTACAAGAATCGGATCTGTGTGCCAGATGTGAAGGATCTCAGAAAGTTGATTTTGAGTGAGGCTCATGATACAGCCTACTCTATTCATACTGGCAGTACCAAGATGTACTATGATCTCAAGGAACGCTTCTGGTGGTATGGGATGAAGCGTTCAGTGGCAGAGTACGTGGCTATTTGTGACACCTGTCAGCGTGTCAAGGCTGAGCATCAAAGGCCAGCAGGTCTATTACAGCCATTGAAGATTCCAGAGTGGAAATGGGAGGAGATCACTATGGACTTCATTGTTGGATTGCCTCGTACTCAGAAAGGGTAAAACTCTATATGGGTAGTAGTGGATCGTCTGACGAAGGTTGCTCACTTCATTCCAGTGAACACTACTTACTCCGGTGCTAGACTTGCAGAGTTGTACATCTCCCGGATTGTCTGCTTGCATGGTGTGCCCAAGAAGATCATATCTGACAGAGGATGTCAGTTCACTTCACGGTTCTGGGAGCAGCTCCATGATTCGTTGGACACGAAACTGCGCTTCAATACCGCCTATCATCCTCAAACAGATGGGCAGACAGAGAGAACCAACCAAGTGTTGGAAGATATGCTGAGAGCTTGTGCTATTCAGTATGGTACTAGTTGGGATAAGTGCCTGTCGTATGCTGAGTTCTCCTACAACAACAGCTATCATGCCAGTTTGAAGAAGTCCCCCTTTGAGGCGTTGTATGGCAGAAAGTGCAGGACTCCTCTCTATTGGGATCAGATTGGTGAGAAGCAGCTCTTTGGCCCTTACATTATAGAAGATGCAGAGCAGATGGTACAGGCTGTGCGGGAGAATCTGAGGATTGCACAGAGTAGGCAGAAGAGCTATGCAGATGGCAAACGGAGGGACCTGACCTTCAGTGCTGATGATTATGTATATCTGAAGGTGTCTCCGATGAGAGGAATCCGCAGGTTTAATGTCAAGGGGAAGCTAGCACCTCGGTACATTGGTCCATTCAAGGTGCTAGAGAGGAAAGGCGAAGTTGCTTATCGCCTGGAGTTGCCTACCAACCTCTCAGGAGTTCATGATGTCTTCCATATTTCTCAGCTGAAGAAGTGTCTACGAGTACCTGAGGAGCAAGCACCACTGGATGGGTTAGATGTGCAGGAGGATCTGACTTATACTGAGCATCCGGTGAAGATTCTGGAGACATCAGAGAGGGTTACACGAAATAAGCACATCAAGATGTGCAGAGTTCAGTGGAGTCATCACAGTGAAGCTGAGGCTACATGGGAGTGAGAAGATGAGCTGAGGAAGACATATCTAGATCTCTTTGCTAGCCAGCCCAGCTGAATCTCGGGGACGAGATTCCTTTAAGGGGGTAGGGTCTGTAACACTGATGGCGCTCCTTAAGTACCCATTTTATTATACAATTAGGAGTTGTTTTGGTAAATTCTTCGGGATGATTCATGTACTAACCCGCCACTTGGCACCCGAACTTGACCGTTTTCGATTTTTGTCCTGGATTTTGGAGCATGTTGCATTTTGACAGGAAATTGGACAATTTCGGAGATGTTTTGACGCATAGTTACAACTGGGCTAAGATGAGGAATAAGAGAAAGATTCAACACGCAAAAGATGGGACCGAAAGGGGCCATAAAGGGCCCAGGCCGGCCAGCCTGGAGTCCTTGGGCCGGCCGGCCTAGCCCTTTTCGGAGCCCAATCGATCTCGGTTTTCTTCAGCACGAAGTATGCGTCAACCCTAATCTATGTTTTACCAAAACCACCGACCATATATGCCTATAAATACCCCGAAGCCGCCGTTAAAGAGGGGGATCGCAGGAGGGCAGCAGAAAAGATCGAGAGGATCCAGAGAAGAGCATCCAGAGATACATTCGAGTTAGACACAAGAGAAAGGCGACACCGGAGGCCTCATCGTCCCTCGGCGCCGCTGCAAGTTGGAGGACAGCAAGGGATCCATCCCTTGCCGTAGATTTCGTCACCATGATCGACTACGCTTCGCTTAGCTTCATGGGGTAAAGTCCTCATTTGTTCATGGGGTTGTAAGGAGATCTTGAGTTGTAATTGCCAAATCCTTTACTAGATTGATCTATCACGATTCTTGTTGATGATGTTTTGATGCCTAATAGTTCGCGACTTGGTTTTGGGTTTGCTTTGCTCTTGCATGGTTTACTTAGATTACATCAACTATCGTGTTCTTGTTGATTCATTACCGATTATCCACGTGTAGTGACAGTATGCGGGAGGGAAAGGTTTTGATCTTGGAACACACCTTTGGTAGATTAGATCCGTTCTTCGTTGCTTGGCGATTACATCTCTAGTGATCCTAGACCCTATGGACAAATGCTCTTCATATCTTGTGCACACATCTATCATTGCTCACTAGTCTAGATTAGATTAGATTGGTTAGATTAGATCTATTTCACACTCAATCATTCAATATAGATCTTTTACCAACATCATTAGTGCTTAGTTAAGCATAGTAATACACTTGTTCCGTGGATAGATAAACCTTGGGGGAATACTCTAAGGGAAAAGCTACACGATCCGTGCGCTTGCGGTACGTAAATTGGCGCTTTAAGAAGCGTCAACAAGCTTTTCTGGCGCCGTTGCCGGGGAACAAGCGATTTTGCTACGTTTAACTCTGTATTAATTTTGTTGGTTACTAACACCTAACCTTTTCCCTAGAAAATTTTGTTTTTGTTTTTGTTTTGATTGTCTAGATGGGCCATCTCATTCAACACATGGAGGAAGGAGAAAAATCACTAAGGGATTATGCAAGCCCGCGATCGGAGGACTTTGACATGCAAAAATCAAATTCGGTGTTGCGAGCCACCGAGTACGAGATCAAGCCTCAAATCATCAAGATGGCGGCGTTAAACCCCTTTAGAGGAGATGAGACGGAAAACCCATATAGACATATCAAGTGGTTCACAATGCTATGCAACACGGTACAACAAGACGGAGTTCCGCTAGCTAGGTTTAGATGGAATCTTTTCCCATACTCACTTGCGGAAGAAGCGAGAAGATGGTTTGCACTTGCATCTTTCGAGGTAAAAGGAAATTGGGATGACTTGATGAGGAAATTTTGCGAGCGGTTCTTTCCGTTAAGCAAGGTTCAACATATTCGGAAGCAAGTGATCAACTTCGCGCAAGGAGAAGAAGAAGGGATAGATCAAGCATGGGATAGATTCAATGGATTGATTGAACAAGGACCGAAGCTCGGATTTTCCGGTGAAGTACTCTTGCATACCTTTTATTTTTCCCTAACCCCCGAGTGCATGCAGTTTGTTCAAATGTGTGCAGGAGGAGATCTCATGGAGAAAACACTCACGGAAGCCGCCCAACTCCTACAAAAAATCAGCAAGGGTGCGGCCATGCGAAGAGATTGGGAAAAACGATGTTCGGCAAGCTCCGAGGAAGAGTATCAAGTGCGGGTGCTTGCTGGAATTTTCAGAGAAGAGGCATCGGAAGCGAGGGAAGAACAACCGAAGCATGGGAAAGTCATAGAGATAAACCACGATGAAGAAGCATCGATCCGGAATGCAACGAAAGACGGCCCGGAAAAGAAAGGAAGAACCATGGGCACCGCCAAATCGCTAAGAGAATTCGAGCAAATGGATTGGATACCAATTGACTTCGGAAGATTGTTCGACAAAGCAAGACCGCATCCAAATCAGCGAGGAATGACGAAGGTGATAGCGGAAGACTTCCCGCCGGATAATCACACGGGATATACATTTGGCAAGGAATCGGCCGGTGATATTATTCGGAAACTTTTTGAAGAAAAAGAGGAAGAGATTGACTTAGACGAAGTGCTGGAGATCAAAAGGACCTTGGGAGTGAACTCAGAATCGTCACACTACATGCACATAACCCAAGTATATGCGATTGGAAGCGATCAAGGCGAAGGTAACCCATCACCCACACCTCGTGTTGATTGCATAATAGAAGGAATAAAATGTTGCAATGTTTTATGTGACGTTGGCGCCCATGTTAGTGTGATGAATTCCAAAGTTTATGTTGAGCTTTTTAACGAAACATCAAATCTAGATGCCACAATCATTAAATTGATCATGGGAGATGGTAGATTAATCAAACCGCTAGGAGTGCTTAGAAATCTAAATGTTGCTATAGCAGGTAAAAAAATTCCTACCGACCTTTTTGTGATTAATGCTAGTGATGATGAGCATGAAGGCATAATCCTTGGAAAACCCTTTCTCAAATTAGTAAATGTTGTTCTAGATGTTGGAAAGGGGATTGTCACTTTTGATCTAGATGGAGAGAAGCGCTCATTCGAATTTCATCCAAAACCGTCTGTTGCTTCGCCTCTACCTCTTGATAACGAAGAGGTAGAGAGCATTCGTTCCATTGATTCTTTTAGGGATCCTCTCCAACGCGCTTTGGAGAATAAAGATGCTCAAGATGATCAAGACGGAGAACTAGTGGAAACAATGGAAGAGTTGAAGCCGCAATACGGGAATTTGGAGGAAGAAAAATTTGAAGACATTGGAGAGTTAGATCAAGAAGAGGATGGTGCGCCCGATGTTGAGATGAAGCCACTCCCCAAGGGATTGAAATATGAATTTTTGGGAGATGGCAAGACTTTTTCGGTGATTATTAGCGACGAATTGAGCCCGGAAGAGATGGAGAAGTTGCTGAATTTATTGAAGAAGCACAAAAAGGTGATCGGATACTCGATTAACGACTTGAAAGGTATTAGCCCCGCTTTTTGCACACATCGTATACAACTCGAGGAGCAATACAAGCCGGACGTAGAGCATCAAAGAAGGTTGAGTCATGCTATGCGTGATGTGGTGAAGAAGGAGGTTATCAAATTATTGAATGCCGGAATAATATACCCCGTACCACATAGTGAATGGGTAAGCCCCGTTCATTGCGTTCCAAAGAAAGGAGGACTCACGGTTGTGAAAAATGAGAAGGAGCAATTGATACCGCAAAGAACCATCACGGGATGGAGGATGTGCATCGATTATAGAAAATTGAATAAGGCAACGAGGAAGGATCATTTTTCACTACCATTCATCGACGAGATGCTAGAAAGGTTGGCAAAGCATTCACACTTTTGTTACCTTGATGGATACTCGGGATTCTTCCAAATACCTATTCATCCGGATGATCAACATAAGACCACGTTTACTTGCCCGTATGGAACTTTAGCATATCGGAGGATGCCTTTTGGATTGTGCAATGTGCCCGCTTCTTTTCAAAGGTGCATGATGGCTATATTTTTAGATTTCATAGAAGAGATTATGGAGGTATTCATGGATGATTTCTCGGTGCATGGTACTAGCTTTGATAATTTCTTGGGAAATTTGGAGAAAGTTCTTAAAAGATGTGGAGAGGTTGATCTTGTGCTTAATTGGGAGAAGTGTCATTTCATGGTGAAAGAAGGAATTGTTCTCGGTCATGTTATCTCCGAGAGAGGGATAGAGGTGGACAGAGAAAAAATAGAAACCGTGGAGAAGTTGCCACCACCGACGGACATCAAGTCTTTGAGGAGCTTCCTCGGTCATGCCGGATTTTATAGGAGGTTCATAAAGGATTTTTCGAAAATCACCAAGCCATTGACACAACTTCTCCAAAAAGATGTGGAATACATCTTCGATAGTGAATGTCTTCACGCATTTCGAACACTCAAGCAATCCCTCATAAGTGCTCCTATCATGCAACCTCCGGATTGGAATCTACCTTTTGAAATCATGTGCGATGCAAGCGACTACGCCGTAAGAGCCGTCCTTGGACAAAGGAAAGAGGGGAAAGTAAATGCTATCTACTACGCAAGCAAGACTCTCAATGAAGCCCAAGTTAATTATGCAACAACGGAGAAAGAATTACTTGTCGTGGTATTCGCCTTCGAAAAATTCAGATCATACATAGTAAATTCAAGGGTTAGTTGGATCCATGCCACTACAATTTCTTGAAATTGGATTTCATGTTGAAATCCATGCCATTGAGTGGCATGATTTTCAACATGAAACCCAAATGTGATAGTTTATACCGACCATGCGGCAATCAAGTATCTCTTGTCCAAGAAAGATGCTAAGCCACGCTTGATTCGATGGATCTTATTGCTACAAGAATTCGATGTGGAGATAAGGGACAAGAAAGGGGCAGAAAATGTTGTGGCCGACCACCTATCAAGGATGAACCATGGAGATGATGGAAAAGAACCGATCGAGGATCAAATGAGAGATGATCACCTATATAGAATTCTCGACAAAGATAGTTGGATGAATGAAATAATAAGGGCAATGAAAGGGATGCCCTTGGATCACTTGGACAAGAATGCAAAGAGAAGAGTGATCACGGAAAGAAGAAAATACTATTGGGATCCACCATACTTATATAGATATGGAGAAGATGGAGTCCTAAGAAGATGCATACCAAAGGAGGAACGTGAAGAAGTTCTAAGAAAGTGTCACTCGTCGGGATATGGAGGACATTATGGGCACTTTAGAACTCAAGCTAAGGTATGGGCTAGTGGATTCTATTGGCCCGAGATGCATGAAGATGCGAAAAGATTTGTTTCGACTTGTCCGGAATGCCAAAGGACAGGGAATATCTCGCAAAGGAATGCCATGCCATTGAACTACAATTTGCAAATAGATCTATTTGATGTCTGGGGAATCGATTTCATGGGACCATTTGTGAACTCACATGGGTTTGAGCATATATTGGTGATGGTGGATTATGTTTCTAAGTGGGTTGAAGCTATGCCGTGTCGGAAGGCATCAACGGAGGAGTCCACACACATGATTAAATCGGTAATCTTCCCTCGATATGGCGTCCCGAGAATATTGATAAGCGACGGAGGAACAATCTTCACGGGCAAAGACTTTGGTAAATGCTTGAAGAAATTGGGAATTGAACATAGAGTGTCCACAGCTTATCACCCCCAAACAAACGGACAAGCGGAAACTTCGAACAAGCAATTGAAGGACATTTTAAAGAAGACCGTGGTAAAAGGAGGAAAAGATTGGTCGAAGAGACTAGATGATGCACTATGGGCATATCGTACGGCACAAAAAACCCCGATTGGTATGACTCCTTATCAATTTGTTTATGGAAAAACATGCCACTTGCCGGTTGAGCTAGAACATAAGGCGTATTGGGCGATGAAGGAGATGAACTTTGATGCGGAAGCTGCTAGAATTAAAAGGAGAATCCAAATAAGCGAATTGGAGGAGTTAAGATTGAAAGCGTACAATAGTGCATCAATTTACAAAGAAAGGATGAAGAGGTGGTACGACAAACGATTACAAAACAAGGAATTCAAAGAAGGAGACAAGGTCCTACTCTACAATTCAAGATTCAAACTCTTTGGCAAAGGAAAATTACAAAGCAAATGGGATGGACCATATGTCGTACACTCGGTTTCACCCACGGGAGCGGTGACAATCATGGATGCGAAAGGTGATCAATATGTGGTGAACGGACAGCGACTAAAGGTATTCTTGGAGCCCGACGTCGTGCCCCTTCATTACATTGACATATACACCATGGATGAGGAACCGGAACGTCAAGCCTAACGACGTTAAGCAAGGTAAGTTTGTAAATATTCTCTTTTAGATTTTATTTTCATAGTTTTATTTCTATTCTAGACGAACTTTGAGTAAAACATAGGCTTATAATTTATTGGTGTGCACCTCGGAAAAAAGTTGGAGTCTAGGGGGCTGAAAAACCCCCTGGGCCGGCCGGCCCAACACCCCTAGGCCAGCCGGCCTAAGCCACTTCGTATGCGATTCGGTCTCGATTTTTGGTAGGTGCGAGATAAGAAAATTTCAAACTTGTGCCTTATAGATTTCGCATGCCAAAACCGAAGAGATTTTGGACTTCTCGTCCAAGTCTTTTTGGGATATAAACAGAGGCGCAGGTTAGATCTATTCTCTCTACACCACCACCTCGTGAGAGACGTCGACAATGGCCGGTCCAGCAAGCGCAAGAGCCATGATTGCAGCAATGGAGATCGAGGAGAGGGGCTTGACGCCCGACACCCCCACGCCAAGGACGCCTAGCCCCATCTCGGCAACCGGTGCGCAGCCCCTCCTTGTCGAAGCAAAGTGATGTGAAGCGAAGGTCCCTCCGAAGAAATTCAATACCCAAGCACGGATGAGCGTCGGAGGGAAGGGCCTTCTATGGTGCAACGAGAAGCTAGCTCAAGCCAAAAGGGTGGTCGTCGTCATTAGCAGCGACGAAGACGAAGGCGAGAAGCGACAAGATAAAGAGCCACCCACACCTAGGCGTTCCTTGCGCCTCGTCGGAGTTAAAAGAAAGAACTACATCGAGCACACCCCAGAGCCGAAGGACTATGTTGGAGACAGCGATTGGGAGAGCATCATGAGCCCCAGTTCATGGGGTGCCACCGGTCGTGACTACGATGATGATTGGCCGGGGTGGCCCGAAGAGGAGAGAAGGGAAGAAAACGACCCCTCCGGAGGTGATAGTGGCAAGAAGAAGAAGGACGACGACAAGCCCGAAGATGACAGCCCCAACCGCGGCGGCCATCACTTCGGGTGCTATGACAAGTGCCGCAATGAAATCGCGGATCTCCGCGCCACCATCGATAGGTGTCACGATCGAATCGTGGCAATGGATAGAAGGATGGACGACATCGAGAGCTTGGTTGAGAGAGACTACAACTTCCTTGTCCGCAACATAAGGAAGTTATTCAGGATGGTCGGAGATCTACAAAAGCAAGGAGGAGGGCGCCCTAGATGCAATTGCCCTAGGTGCCGTTGAGAACACCGACGAGCGTCACACCCGTCTTTTATATCATTGCGACGAGGACGCCGCATAATCTAAGCATGGGGGGAAAGGTGTGATGACTCGTAGATTGATTTTTGTTAGTCTTTGTTTAGTCGAAAGTTCGTCGTGTGCGTGTCTTTAATTCCGCATGTGTGAGAGTCATAGTCTAGCGTTGTGTGCTTTATTTTTTGCATGTGTGAGAGTGAGTCTTAAATTAGTGTTGAGTCATGAAAACAAAATAAAAAGAGACTTTGTTTTTTTGTTGGATCGTGCAATTTTATTTATGCATTAAGTTTTACTTTATTTTCTTTAAGGCAATTGTTCACGAGCATAATCATGAAAATTAATTCTTATTTGTGGAGCTTAGTAAATTATTCGTCTATGTTAATACCCACACTTAGGGGTGGTAATGGGCCATGGCCCTAATGGCCTCTTCACAGCCCAATAAAGCCCTTAAAATTTTTAGTTCAAAAATACATATGTTTAGAGCCCGGCCCTTTTAGGATCCGATCCTTAAATTTTCTAGTTCAAAATGTTGGGCCCTTTACCACCCCGGCCACACTTGAGCTTTGATCTAGCGCTTGGTTTTGATTATGCTTGCGAGTAAGGCATGATTTGGAGGACTTTAATTTCATAAAAATAATAAAACCCCTACAAACATAAGGTTGATCAAGCTCTTGGCAAGTTGAGAGTAAAAATCCTATCATCCACAAGCTATATTCGTTCCACCATAAGCATTGGGTGTGCATTGAGTTGAGTTAGGATTTCTTTCTCTTGGGATTTTTAATTTCGAGCAATGATCATGTCCATGTTTTCCATCTCTGAATTGCTAGCCCCATCAATATTCGGTAATGAGAATTCCTCATTGGAAAAACTAATGAGATCTACCGGATTCCAAAACCCGAACCCGAGATTATCTTGTTTATTATCGTCTTCCTTGACCACAACCCAATTGTAAGGATACGTTCTGTTTCTGCGCATGATTTGTATAAAACATAACTTTGGGATGAAGAAAGGAAGGAGTACTGGAAAGACGGACCGAATCCGACCTGGGAAAGCCCCAGGCCGGCCGGCCTACACCTCTTGAGCCGGCCGGCCTAGGACGCTCTGGTCTTGGTTCGGGCTCCAAAAATTCAGGGAGACACTTCGGAGATTTGCCTATCTATGTTTTATAGAAAGTGTCCTATGAAAAGGTTCGGAACAGAGAGAGAAAATTCGGGAGAGAAAAAAAAGAAAGAGAAAAAAATGTATGAGAAGAGAAGAAAAAAATAAATGAAGGGATTCTATGGTTAGAGAAGTGCAAAGAGATATCACCTTGTTGTTTGAGAACAATATCCTCAATTCCAACCATGTGCAATCCGACAACGAGGACGATGCTTGTTCCTTGAAGTCAATCTTTTTGTATGCCTTTGCACATGTCCACCATTCTAAATCTTCTTACCCTTGAACCCTTTACATTATGGAGAAACTCTCATGATCATTGGCTCGGAAGGTAAGCAATCATTAGAAGGTTTTCTTAATTTGACAATATATGTATATACTTTGCTAAGCCTCACCTATAGCCCCACTTTATACTTGAGAGACTTTTGGGAGATGAGAGTTTGCAAATAATAATAGGATAGCCACTTATATCGAGAGACATGAAAGGACTTGTGCAAGAATTTTTGGTATAACCTTTGTTGCAGGGTATTTTGCTTCTAAAAACTAAAAAAAAGAAAAAGAAAAAGAAAAACCTCCAAGGATGGCAAGAAAAGCAAGTGTTGTCGATATTCGAGTTGCCGGTTAAAGGTAAGAGTCGTGGAGTAATATTGGATGAGTTTTTAAATGCCCATGATATGTTTATCCTCGCTGCTCCTCTGACCTTTGTTTGAAGAAATATTGTTAGACTTGTTTGTATAAGTAAATTTTGCCGTTTGAGAACTCTCGAGCAACCCATGGAAGGACTTGATGATTTGATTTGCTCGAGGACGAGCAAAAGCTAAGCATGGGGGGAATGTTGGCGCTCCTTAAGTACACATTTTACTATATGATTAGGAGTTGTTTTGGTAAATTCTTTGGGATGATTCATGTACTAACCCGCCACTTGGCACCCGAACTTGACCGTTTTCGATTTTGTCCTGGATTTTGGAGCATGTTGCATTTTGACAGGAAATTGGACATTTTCGGAGATGTTTTGACGCATGGTTACAACTGGGCTAAGATGAGGAATAAGAGGAAGAGGCCACACGCGAAAGATGGGACCAAAAGGGACCAGAAAGGGCCCAAGCCGGCCGGCCTGGAGCCCTTGGGCCGGCCGGCCTAGCCCATTTCGGAGCCCAATCGGTCTGAGTTTTCTTCAGCACAAAGTATGTGTCAACCCTAATTTATGTTTTACCAAAACCTCCGACCATATCTGCCTATAAATACCTCGAAGCCGCCGTCAAAGAGGGGGATCGCAGAAGGATCGCAGAGATAGCATCTAGAGGATCCAGAGAAGAGCATCCAGAGATACATTCGAGTTAGACACAAGAGAAAGGCGACACCGGAGGTCTCATCGTCCCTCGGCGCCACTGCAAGTTGGAGGACAGCAAGGGATCCATCCCTTGCCGGAGATTTCGTCACCATGATCAACTACACTTCGCTTAGCTTCATGGGGTAAAGTCCTCGTTTGTTCATGGGGTTGTAAGGAGATCTTGAGTTGTAATTGCCGAATCCTTTATGAGATTGATCTATCACGATTCTTGTTGATGATGCTTTGATGCCTAATAGTTCGCGACTTGGCTTTAGGTTTTCTTTGCTCTTGCATGGTTTACTTAGATTACATCAACTATCGTGTTCTTGTTGATTCATTACCGATTATCCTCGTGTAGTGACAGTATGCGGGAGGGAAAGGTTTTGATCTTGGAACAAACCTTTGGTATATTAGATCCGTTCTTCGTTGCTTGGCGATTACATCTCTAGTGATCCTAGACCCTATGGACAAATGCTCTTCATATCTTGTGCACACACCTATCATTGCTCACTAGTCTAGATTAGATTAGATTGGTTAGATTAGATCTATTTCACACTCAAACACTCAATATAGATCTTTTACCAACATCATTAGTGCCTAGTTAAGCATAGTAATACACTTGTTCCATGGATTGATAAACCTTGGGGGAATACTCTAAGGGAAAAGCTACACGATCCGTGCGCTTGCGGTACGTAAATTGGCGCTTTAAGAAGCGTCAACACCGTACTCGATGTTGACGGTCCTTAGCGCCCTAATTTATGTACCGTAAGCGCACGGATCGTGGTAGCTTTTCCCTTAGAGTACTCCCCCAAGGTTTATCAATCCGTGGATCGACAAAGAACTACCTAAGATTTTCCATCTAATCTAACGGATCTATCCTAACATGAAGCATGAATTGCACATATAGAGTAAACCTTTGATAGATATGAGTGTTGTGTAAAGGTTGATCTCATCCATGAACATAGGCGTAACCATAGCAAAACCAAAGACATGACTAGGCCTATCGTCATCTAGTTGTAGTTCAAGCTAACGAGTAAATAAGTGATACATCTCAATCAATAGCATCCATAAATCAAAACCTCCAATCCAACCCCTCGGGAACCCTTCTACTCAGGCCACGCCCTGTCACGACGCTCCCTTTGGAAAAAAGCACCCCGAAGCACGTTAGACATGTCGAACCCCCTTGGGTAGATCCGATATGAACTCCTAGCCACCATAGCTACAAGAACACCCCATGCAATCTATCTCGAGAATAGATCTAGGAATAAGCGCACCCAAAGCAAGAACAAAATAAAAAAGGAGATACATGATCGCTAATAGATTCAGAAGACATGATTATCATTACTCACATAATAGATGTGTTTGAATCATCACCGCCGTGTGCACACCATCGATGAATCCAACTAGCTCATGAACTCTGCCATGGCACAACCATGCAGGAAGGCCATGGCGGCTAGGGGTGGCCAAAGTCATCTCCTAGACAACTTCGAAGACTTACGGCAGCCATCGTCTCCCTCCAGTCTTGGCCCTAGGTTTTCGTCGAGTTCTGGGTGGATGGATGCCCCGAGTTGAATAAGGTGCGAGCTATTTATGAGCCGAGGAAGCCACCGGTCGAAGGGGAGGCCGAACCGCCTCGGAAACGGGCTAGGCCGGCCGGCTCATGGGCCTAGGCCGGCCAGCCTACCCTCTTTCGGGCCCGCCTCGGTCTCATCTTTCGCGTGTAGACTCCTCGCGTCTTCTAGAGTTTATGTCCTTCACGATTGCACCCCTTTGGACGTCGTTATATTGGAGATATCTTCGAGGAAAGGATAGGATAGGGAATCCTTCCTTAAATCTTCATTTGCTTTGCTTAATCCGGAAGTACCTTGATCTCATCTTCGTGGGCTTGGTCCTTTGGGCTCTCTTGGAGGATGGATGTGCATGAATAGGCTTCGAATCAACATGGGCTTTGGTCCTCCCTTTGGGCTTTGGCCTTCGTCTTTCTCCGTGTTAGTGCTCGATCACGGGCCTCGTCATTTCATGCTCCAAAATAGGCCAAAAACCTGCAAAAACGAAGTTCCTCCAAAATATATGTGCAAATGTGAAAATGACCAATAATTCGGCCGGGGTTAGGATGGTTAGTGATTTTGATATTAAATTCATGCCATTATCAAGGATAAACAAAGGATAAAATGGGTACTTAAGGAGCGCCAACATTCCTCCCATGCTTAAACCTTGCTCGTCCTTGAGTAAGTCTAGGAGCTTTGCTTATAAAGAAATCAGCCTTGCCCCTCAATGTCCTCTCTGCACTTATTCATACACAACAAGACATATTGCTCTTTCAAGTATTTAGCATTTAAGTTCATGTTGTGATCGGCTACTTTTTCATTATGGAAGATAGACTAGCAATTAAAGAACAAGCCACAATAATAAATAAATGCAATGCTCTCAAACTTAAGCGAACTTCAAATCTTTACCTTGTTTCATCGTGAAGAGTTTTCAAAAGAATGCATATCAAACATAAGTGAGGTTCTCTTGCAAAAGATCATGGAAACACTCATCTCATCAAGTCGCTGAAGCCTACATTAGATTGTCTTCAACCTATTCTACTCATATATAAAAGTGGAAGGCTTATGTGGAGCTTGGTAGGTAAAAACAATCCTAGCAAAATATTATACTTGAAATATTATCAAACTAAGAGAGAGATCTAATGGAATTACCGAGACTAGTCAAAAAGGCCATTGGAAAATAATGTTGGAGAGGGAGAAAGATGAAACACACACATTTAGATAGGTGGACATGTGCAAGTGGCAAATGGATGATCCTGAGACACAAATGAAGTTCTCGTTATCGGATTGCAAATGGTTAGAAGATTTGAGTATGGAATAATTCTTCAAAGTAACTTGGAAAATTAATGAAGCCAAAAAGAGCTAAGGAGCATTTTATTCTTCTCTTTTTTTCTTTCATTTTTCTTTTCTTTTCTCCTTTTTTCATTTTTCTATTTTTCTCTTTCTTTCTTTTTGCTCCTTAGAACTTTTGATAACATAAAATATTTACCCAGCCATCCCCCCATGCTTGAACGAATGCTCGTCCTCGAGTATGAATAGTGGGAGAACCAACTAGCTAGGGTAAGTATCTCAAATTCTCCTTCTTCTTTGTAGAACCGCTTGAACCTCTGGGGAGCCTTGTCTCTCAAAACTTTTCTTTATATGGAGCCCTTGATTCTTTTGATTCCGTCGAAATGATAATCCATACTCAAATTGGGTTGTGGTCAAGGAGGTAATCACAAAAAGATATTTTTGGTTTAGGGTGGATATCCAGTGAGGTTTGCAAAATTCCCGAAGTAGAAACTCACAATGCATGGATAAATAGGCTAGCAAAAAGAAGGTTACACAAAAAAAACGGAATGACCAGCTTCTTAGTCTCATACCAAAGAAATCAATCTTAATCCAACTCATCAAAATATAAGTTTGCAATCTAAAGGTTTCATCATGAAAGAATATGTATGTATAGGCTTTGGTAGGTAGAACTTTGCAAGAGATTCACAAATGTAGATAGCATAGGAATTAAGTTTTCAAATTAAACAACACAAGGTGTAAGGTCATCGGTAGACTTAAATCAAAGAGCAACATAGAATATGTGGGTCTAGAATTTAGTCATTTAACCTCCACAAATAAAAGAGCCGGTATTTAATCATTTTAATTCCATTTAATTGAGAGCAAATGGTCAAGTCATATACAACATAGCGTAGGTAAAACAAAGTAGCAACTTTCATCATTTTTCCATAATCAAAAGGCATTGCCAAAATGTATCAATGTGGTGAGCACAAATTATGGTGATCCTACACTTATAGAAAAAAAACAAAACTAGGTTGTCCTCCTAGAAGCCATGTGATAGGTTGAGAGATATATACAAAGGTTTCATCTATGGTTGAAGGCATATATGTACAAGCATTTAGAAAAAAGAGAGAGTTGAGGAAGAATTACCGTCCTTCTCGATGCTCGTAATGAAGTGTAGCGCGGCCTCCCCCATACTTAAGCATTGTGCTAAGCATGGAAGAAGAATCATGAGCATCTTGTGGCAACTGTGATTATCTTACTCCATGAGAACTTTCTTCCTTGTCCACGAAATCCTCCCCCATGCTTAGCATGATGCTAGGCGTGGAAGGAGAAGATGGACCATCTTGCAATTCTTTAAGTCCTTCCCTCATGTGTATGAATATCATATTCAATGTGTCTTCACCCTTGTTGTCTCAATTTCCTTCAACTTCTTCTTGTACTAAGTCATGGTCCCAATCATTGCTTCACATCGTCGTCGCCTCCTTCAATTCCTCGTTGTCCCATTGCTGCCTCATCTTCATGAATTTTTCTTTCAATTTCCAGAACAGAAAATGTACTGAAACATTGCTCCATTGCGAAGTGCATGAATTTTCCTTTCCAACGAGTCCTCATTCGCCCAAAATTGATTCCGAACAAGAGAGTTATGTCCATTTCATCCCAGCGCTGCAATCTGTCCCGACAAATTTCAGAACGCGCAACGTCCAATGTTCTTGCCATATCTCCTTGTACGGGTCTTCAAATTCATTGATATTGGATGCGTTGGAACGGGAATTTCATGGAGCTTCTGAATATCAACTTTTTCTTCCTTCTACATCTCTGTCCACGTGCAAAATTTGATGAAAACAATGGGGCTTGCTCTCGAACTTTAGAGATGTTGACGAATTTGATTTCTTCTTTGATCACGTATTCATGGGAACGCTTTGTCATACCTGCAAAACAATCAAGTGCACACACTACCCCCGGGGTGACGGTCGAGGGTAGAGACAAATGCCAACAAACCAACCATCCCTAGAATCTCAACTTGTGGGATAGCTAGCTTAGCGAAATCTGATGAGTGTACGTGTGTGCAAGTGTAAATGCAGATGAAAGGAAGATATATAAACAATGACAATGTTTGCACCAAGTTCAAAACACCATGTTTACAACTAGGTTGCTTAATTTTTTATATAGCCATAAAGATATAACCGTGGTCAAAACACCATGTTTATTTCAAGGTTAAAAATTCTTCACGACCCAAAAAAGGTAAAGCGCATAACCTAAAGCAACATGAGAATAAAATGGATTGCTATCTTGGTCAAAAGAGCTTAAAGATGGAGGTCCGCAAATAAGTTTAAACACCACGTTTACACAAGATTGCAAAAGGTAAATGCTATCATGATAAGCATTACATGGATAGGAAAGCATACATCAATAAGATTGAGACCAAGCTAGCAAAATGAGGGCATGAACAATGGAATGGATGCAAAGTGCAAATGCAAAGTTAGCATAAAAAACAAGTGTTAGCAAGGTTGAAAGGACCTTTCGATGTTGTTCCGCAACTAGCTTATTCAAAAACAATTGCTAAGAGTGACAAAAAGCCTCCGCGACACTTCATAAGAAGTGAGGCTTATGTCAATGAAAAGGTTATTTATCGAAAAGGACCAAGCAACCGAGCTAACAAGGTTTTAGAAGTAGGTTTATGGGGTTTCCTATATTTTTGGCTTAAAACAAAAAATTTTGAATAGACGGTGTTGGGTATAGAAATTCTATCTAAGGTGGTTTTAAAAAACTAGAGAGAAACAAAAGTTAGATTTTTTTTAATGAAAAACATAAACTAAGGTTTTAGGATTGCTCTATGAGTGGTTTTCCTAAGGGTTTTAGGATCTCAAAAGCGAGGCTAGTCAATGTTTTTAGAAAAAGTTTTTTTTTAAATGCAACATGCAATGAAATGCAAGGGTGAGACGAACAACATGGTATGCAATGCAACACGAGGTGGGTGAACAAAATGATATGACATGATGAGGTGGTCTAAAACAAAACAAAAAGTTAGCCTAAGTTAACTAGCCACAAGTTTAGAATCAAAGGGTGGTGCAATGCTTCATAAATCTCTCTAAAAAGACACAAAGAAAAAGACTCAAAACACTAATAGGCATACAAAAAGGTCTTCAAGTTTCTCAAGATCAAATAACAAAGTGCTCCCTCAATAACATTTAGAATGAACAACATGAAGTTGTGGTTTTTATTAGAGCAATGGTACAATGTTACTTGATATTCCGATTAAAGAGTGCAATGTAGACGGGCATATTAATATATATATAATAAAAGATCGGGTTGCCTCCCGCAAAATGCTTCATTTAAAGTCATAGAGCTCGACTTTCTTACCTTCAAATTGATACGAAGCCATGGTCCTTCATGCAAGAGGTGAAGGTGTTCCATGCAGCTCTTATTCCACTTTCCATGTTGGACATGATCAATCACACTTAATGGAAAACTTGCCCAATCGTCTCTCACATCATCGTCACCTCCTTCTTTGTTGTCCTTCGTCGCTACCTTTCTTTTCACAGATTTTCCTCTCTGTCCAGATTGGGAGTTGCGCCAACCAAATGATCCAATGCAAGGTGCACGAAATGTTTTTTCCAACAAGTTTTCATTTGCCTAAAACGCATTCCAATTGAGGGAGTTATGCCCCTTTTTCCCCGTCACTGCAATCTGCCCCGTGCTGATTTCAGCACGTGCATCTCCGATGTTTGAGACATAGCTCCTCCTGTGGGTCTTCAATTGTATCGATCATGGATGCGTTAAATCGAGGACTTGATGGAGATCCTGAATATTCAACTTTCTTGCATTGTAAATCTCTGGACTTGTGCACAAAATTAATGAGGCTTAGCGACGTCCGTTCTTGAAACTTGAAGATGTTGATGATGGTGTTCAAAATTTTGGGCACGGTTTCCCTCCTCATCATTTGAGTTTCATGTCCTGCATGGTTAGTGAAATTCGGGGCTTCTCCCAACATGTGCTCTTTTAGGGTCATGAGCTTGACCAAGCGCAAAGCAAGATCGAGATTTGCAATTATTTGTAAACATATGCAACATAATCACATCCTCAATTAAATTTCATCAACAAGATATGGCGTAATTAAATGCAGCATGTGTTTCTTGCATAGCACAGAGCTCATTATCAGGCAGAGGTTCTTTAAGCATGAAATCAACCTTCTCAAGAAACTCTAGCCTATCATCATGAAAAGAATAAGGCATAGAATTTTAAACTTTCATTCCGACTATCGGTTCAAGCATGAGATTTTTAAAGATTATCAACAAAACCAATAGAAGCTTGAGAATTCAATGTATACCTTAGCCTTGGAGCTTTTTCATACTGATTGGAGTCGTGGTGCTTTGTGCGAGATGTCATCTTGATGCAGTCTTCGTGGTCCGTCGTGGTTTGCTTCTCACGTCTCCATGTGTTGAATGTTACGCTCTTGTAATCCGTCGTGGTTTGTTTGCAACATCTTCGTTTGTCGAAGGTCGACCACTTGTGCCTTCATTTGCTAATGTCATTGGGGTTCTTCCTCTGTTCCAAGCCTCTGAATTTTATCATGTACGCTTGATGAAAGCATCGCCCAAGCTCCCCTTCATTGTTGTCATCGTCATCTTCTCTATCTTGTTCTCATCGTGTTGCTCCTGCCTCTTCTTCATGGAATCTCTCCTGTATACTCAATAGAACATATACCAAAATATAGATCTATTGAAATGTTTATGAAATTACCTTTCCAACAAGTGGTCATTCATCTTAAACCGAGTCCAAACAAGGGAATTATGCCCGTTTCACTTTTAGCGCTGCGTGCTGTCCAGAAATTTTTCAGAGTGCACAACCTTCAATGTTTTGGCCATACCCGCTTGTAGGAATCTCCGATTGTCTTGGTTCTTGATTCGTTGGAACAGGAACTTTGTGGAGCTTTTGAATATCAAAAAATATTCTGCTATTTTCTTCTGAGGTCGAGCTGGACATTGATGAGAACAATATCTTCTTGTGAATTCATCTGAAGATGTCAATGATCTCGATCATGTGATCTTTGGAGCGTAATGTCGTGCGTCCCTAGGCTTCAAGGTCATCACCATTGATTACCATCAAAAATCACGGCTTCAATGATGTGTCTTCTCCATTGTTCTTGCTTTACCCAAGGTGTCGGGATTGGAAGATGCTCCTGTGCTTCGTGTTGATGATCCGAACGGTTTCCTTCCTTGATAGCATCACTCGATTAGAAGTATATCGAGCATCCCACTGGAGAAGATAGGTGGTGTCGTGGTTCTTCTAATATTGTTGTCTCCAGCTTTGGTCAACTTCAAATCATCATCTTTTGCGTACACAGCCTTCCAATCATCCTTTGACATCGTCATCACCTTCTTCGTCGGTTGCTACTACCTCTGTCCTCGTTGAATTTCCCTTCATCCAGTGCAGAACATGTACCAAACTTCTGCTCCATTGCAAGGTGCATCAAATTATCTTTCCAAAAAGTGGTCATTCACCCCAATTGGACTCCGGATAAACAAGTTATGCTTGTTTTATTACGGCACTGCAATCTGTCCATACGGATTTCAGAACGCGCAGCGTTGAAAGATTTTACCATAACTCCTCACACCGATCTCTAAACTTGACGGTTCTTGATCCATTGGAAAGAAGACTTGATGGAGCTTCAAAATAATCTTTTATTTGCTCATGGTACTTCTCTGATCTTGGACGAAAAACTCATCACAACAGTAACACTTCATAGATGATGATGATCGCACGATTTTCTTCGCGGGCATGCTTCATACCTATTGCTTGAACAAATAGTTCTTCCCAAAAACATTAGTCTTTAAAATTAATTGACATGGCGGCGTACCTTATTTATCATCTTTTGCTTTGGGGAGTGGGGACTCGATAGCGGATGCTGGGCCACTAACAAAAGTTAGCACCTACCACTAAAGAGCGAATCTTGATGTTGTTGCCGTTATGTCGATGTGGACGTTGTCGATGTTCCATGTCGAGGCTCCTCGATCATCTTGTTGCCGATTGTTGAAATTTGTTGAAGTGGATTATGGACTTCTCGAAGTCCAAGTTTGGTGTCTAGCTTTTTCCACCTGCTTTCAAGGACACAAACAAGAAAACAAGGGTATATGCAATAATAAAAGTTAGGGATAGTCCAAAAAACTAGATAGATCGTCCTAGGGTTCGAGTTGCCGATCCCCGGCAACGGCACCAAAAAAGCTTGTTGACGCTCCTTAGCGCCCCAATTTATGTACCGCAAGCGCACGGATCGTGGTAGCTTTTCCCTTAGAGTACTCCCACAAGGTTTATCAATCCGTGGATCGACAAAGAACTACCTAAGGTTTTCCATCTAATCTAACGGATCTATCCTAACATGAAGCATGAATTGCACATATAGAGTAAACCTTTGATAGATATGAGTGTTGTGTAAAGGTTGATCTCATCCATGAACATAGGCGTAACCATAGCAAAACCAAAGACATGACTAGACCTATCGTCATCTAGTTGTAGTTCAAGCTAACGAGCAAATAAGTCATGCATCTCAATCAATAGCATCCTTAAATCAAAACCTCCAATCCAACCCCTCAGGAACCCTTCTACTCAGGCCACGCCCTGTCACGACGCTCCCTTTGGACAAAAGCACCCCGAAGCACGCTAGACGTGTCGAACCCCCTTGGGTAGATCCAGTATGAACTCCTAGCCACCATAGCTACAAGAACAACCCATGCAATCTATCTCGAGAATAGATCTAGTAATAAGCGCACCCAAAGAAAGAATGAAATCAAAAAGGAGAGACATGATCGCTAATAGATTTGGAAGACATGATTATCATTACTCACATAATAGATGTGTTTGAATCATCACCGCTGTGTGCACACCATCGATGAATCCAACTAGCTCATGAACTCCGCCATGGCACAACCACGCAGGGAGGCCATGGCGGCTAGGGGTGGCCTAAGCCATCTCCTAGACAACTTCGAAGACTTGCGGTGTCCGTCGTCTCCCTCCGGTCTTGGCCCTAGGTTTTCGTCGAGTTCTGGGTGGATGGATGCCGCGAGTTGAATAAGGTGCGAGATATTTATGAGCCGAGGAAGTCACCGGTCGAAGGGGAGGCCGAACCACCTCGGAAACGGGCTAGGCCAGCCGGCTCATGGGCCTAGGCCGGTCGGCCTACCCTCTTTCGGGCCTGCCTCGATCTCATCTTTCGTGTGTAGACTCCTCGCATCTTCTAGAGTTTATGTCCTTCATGATTGCACCCCTTTGGACGTCGTTATCTTGGAGATATCTTCGAGGAAAGGATAGGATAGGGAATCCTTCCTTAAATCTTCATTTGCTTTGCTTAATCCCGAAGTACCTTGATCTCATCTTTGTGGGCTTGGTCCTTTGGGCTCTCTTGGAGGATGGATGTGCATGAATGGGCTTCGAATCAACATGGGCTTTGGTCCTCCCTTTGGGCTTTGGCCTTCGTCTTTCTCCGTGTTAGCGCTCGATCACGGGCCTCGTCATTTCATGCTCCAAAATAGGCCAAAAACCTGCAAAAATGAAGTTCCTCCAAAATATATGTGCAAATGTGAAAATGACCAATAATTAGGCCGGGGTTAGGACGGTTAGTGATTTTGATATTAAATTCATGCCATTATCAAGGATAAACAAGGGATAAAATGGGTACTTAAGGAGCGCCAACACTTGACTAAATCTTCTCTGTTAAAGATTTCTTCTTTCGAGTACCGCGACAAGTCACTTGCTCCTTGATACTGAAACCCGAGCGTCTCCCGAGCCTGTAACGGCTGGATTCTTCTTTTCATCCAGTCGAAGATGACAGCATCCCCGGTGATATGCTTTTGCCTCAGACTAGAAATCTGATCGAGTAGTTCTGGGATCTGGCTATCATCTACTGGTTTCTTATTCCATTCAGGCTGCTGAATCGGAAGGCCTGGGGTAATCACTGGAAGTGTCCCTACATGGTTTGCTATGTACAACCACCTTGGTTTCCATTTGATTACTTTACTAGACAATTTATTGGGGATATAGACCTTATCTTTCCCCTGTCTAAGTTGTAGGCCCGTACCACCAATTACATCTAATTTGATGGAATTTGGGTGGGGCTTAAGATGGGAAAGAAAACGAAAGAGCTCGAAATGGGGCTCGATGCCCAGAAAAGCTTCGCACAAATGTACGAAGATAGAAAGATGAACGAAAGAATTGGGGGTCAGATGGTAAAGCTGGACCCTATAATAGGACAAGAGCCCAGAAAAGAAACCGGAACAAGGGAGCCCCAATCCCCATTCAAAATAAGGGGCAAAAGCCACAATCTTGCCCGTATTTTCATACGAACGATCTTGACCAAAGGCGGAACACCATTGGATTACAGATTTCGCTGGCAAAAGACCCGTAGAAACCAGGGATTCGAAGTATGAGTCCGAGCACTTACTTGGTGTCCATCCCTCGTCACGGGTAGGCTCCACCTCCACATCCTTGCCCTTAGTCGATTTTTTGGGAGCCATTCGAAAGTTCACTGGTCGCTTCACGCGCATGCACTGGCTAACCCTAATCCAAGAACTAGGCACTAGAGAGGGCAAGGAAAAGAATTAGATCTAGAAATGGCGAGAAGAGCAAGAATAGATCTAAACAGTGCAAGCAGAGAATGGCGGCTGATGGGGTAAAACCTAATTTACCGCACTATTAAATAGTAGTGGCGGTTGCAAAATTGTAAATATCTGGAAGTCTGAGTGTTAGTTACCGTTTGCGGTAAAAACGGGATTTTCTGAGATTACATTCCGGAAAAGAAAACACTCAATTCCCTTGACAACTACTCCACATAACTTTCTTTCTTCTGGGATATCCCAGTCAAAAGAAAAATACTTGGGCATAATAAACTACTCGATAGTAAAATTGAGGACTTATTCTAAGCTTTACAACGACTCGGACCTGCACGCACACCTCCTGGATCTCCTGGGTGAGGCCGGGTGCAGCTACATCGCCCCGAGGCCGTTACAAAGCACAAACTTGTTATTCCCACTAAGGGCATAATGATAATCGTATTCTGGGAGAAAAGTTTCATGTGCAAGGAGGCAGATTACAGTAAGCGCCTCGCAAGTCCTCTTCTTGCATCTAGCAAAGGAATTTTTCCTTCTCCCTGAATACGTTATGACAAGATTAAGTCTCCTCACTAGAGATATCAGTTCTTGGGTACTTCTGTACTGGAAATCCCAAGAGTATAACAAAACTAGATGCAACCCATCCACAGATAACCTCCCTCATTGGAATATGCAAGGAAATGATTCCCAGAATGGATCCGATGAGGGTAGTGGGGTTGCAGGGTTTGGCAGCTGAGACTTCCCTTGCCACTCGCAAGTACTCTTCTAGCATCTTTTGCTAGAGAACACTACGCAATTTTCAGGAGGGTGAGTGCTTCCTAAACAAGAACACCAATTGCGAGCCATGGCTTCAGTGGAGTGGTGCTTCTGGCGAGGCCTCTTGCCCACATTTTATAGCCACATGAGCTTCACTGGACAACGACCCGTGAATGCTACAGATGCAGCAATCACGGCCATAATAGTGCGGATTCCCCGCACAGTGAATCCCCATGTGAGTGCACAGTAAAGAGATAAACATCTCGGGGTTTATATTCAAGGATATCACAAGTGCAATCAGTGTGGCATATCCAATCTTATCATTTTTAGGGATATTTCTTGAAAAAGAGATCTTTTCAGTTATCGGATCTGATTAAACTTGCTGATATTTTTTAAATAAAATCAGATGCCGCGAAGTAGATCCTTAATTCCAAATCTTAGCTCGGGGGCTACCCACAAGATACGAGATTTTGATTTAAGGCTCAGGGGCAGCGGGATATGTGGCATCAGAGATTTATTTTTCAATTTTTTTAGAAAATAAAGGAAGAAAAAGACTGAAGTGACCCTCAGCCTGATTCTACGATTCAACATAAGACTCGGGGGTACTCCATATGGAGCGCGAGTACTTCGCGCACCATATATGATCAAGATTTTGGGGCTTGAGCACCTCACAGCCTTGGAGCAACCAGAAGTACTTGAAAGACTACTCGATGTACTCCAAGGAAGGCCCAGAAGCAACTAGGGGGATGTTTTGACTACTTGAAGTACTCAAAAACGCCTGACCAAGTACTCGACGCCTGCAGGACTCGGCTACGAAGAGCTCGGGGGCTTGTCAGACCTGGGGCAGCGGACTGCTCATAGGCATAGAATGTTCTAGAGTAAGGGATAGCGCATGGATGTACCTTACCTCTCTTGTAACAACCCGAATAGGTTTAGAACTAGCTGCAGTACAAGGAAACTACATGAACGGGTTGTAGTAGGTACTTGGCAAGGACTTTCCATGTAACCCTGTACCCCTAGAATATATAAGGGCGGGCAGGGACCCCCTCAATAGACATCAACACCTAAGGCAATACAACCAACCACACAGGACGTAGGGTATTACGCACCTCGCGGCCCGAACCTGTCTAAACCCTTGTGTTCCTTGCACCATCGAGTTTCAGAGCTAGTCGATCCCTACCTACAATTCTATTGCTAAGGGTATCCTTGAGCAGGCTTGGTGGTAAACACCGATAGAAGAAGCGGAAGGAAAACCTAGGACCTTCTCTTTTGCGGAGAAAAGCGTTGAGTAAGTATCTTGACCTCCTCAAAAAATACCAAGTCATGTCTGGTTACTTTGTGATGATTCTAGATTCTTCAGGATTCAACATCTCCCTGAGCAAGAGAAAGCTCAAATTCAAGATATGCACAAATGGTGTGAGAGCAATCCAGAATCTTCTAGTCGATCAGCCCCCGATTCCCCAATAATGGGAGTGGTTAAAGGTTCTGCTGATGCTGCAACCCAGGAGGCGAGTGCTTCTGGAGAAGTAAAGAAATCTGCTCCATCTTCAACTGATGTTGTAGGTGCTTCTCCTTCTGCGGCTGCTACTGCTGCTGGAGAGGCTGGAGGGTCGGGTAGTACCGGTACTCGAATAATACCCTTCCAGTCTCTCCCACCCTCTGTTCAGGAAGAACTGGGTGAGGATCTTTTTGATGATCCTCTTCTCACCCCTAAAAACATGAGAAAGCTCCAGGACTGTATGGAGTGGAGTTTCAAGTGTACACATGTAAGTTTAGTCTTTCCCAAGTGCTTCTTAATGTCGAGTAGTTTTAGCAACTTAAGTATAATCTTCTCTTGCAGGATGTTGCCAATCGGTCATTTCTGGAGTCAAGTACTTTGTACAAGACTTCGGATAACCAAAAGCCTCTTGATGAGATGGATGCTTTGGCTGCTAAGTGATTGGATGAGTATCTCGATATGTGAAATAAGTTTTATGAGGCCAACCGAAAGCATACTCGAGAAACTTATCTCCTGAAGCAACAGATCAAGAGCTTAGAAGAAGAGAAGGCAAAACTGCAAGCACAACTGCAATCTGCTCAAACTAGTATGCCTCTATTTCCTCACGCTCCTTTCTCCTTGAGATGATGACGTTGCGGGCATCACGACCAATGTTGATCATATTGCGAAGGTCGCTATTGGAGTAATCGTAGTTGTCGCCTTGCTGTTCTTGCTGGCGATTGGCGAAGCGCTGGCGCCTGAACGCCCTTTTCTGGTTAAGCAGGCGACGACACTCGTAGAGATCCTCTACTACGTGCTGCTCTTCCAGTTGGACAGCAACTATTACTGCTGGAGGAGGTGCAAGCAGATCTTGCTTGGTAGCAGCTTAGTCTTCTGTGACTGTGGGGGGAGTAGTTTCCATGTTGTCGGAAAGATACTCGTCAAAGTCATCAGAATTGTAGTCGTCGAGATTGAGACGCTCCATGGAGTCATCCTTTGGTTCATGAACTTCAGAGATACGAACCATGAGGATTTCACGGCAGAGATCTTGAATTTCTTGGTCTTCTTTGCTTGATGACGGGTGTAGTGGAGTGCTTTGTTGGAAGGGAAGATCTGTGGCTGAGAGTTGGAAGCCTTAGAATCTTTTGTCTCCTTCAAGCATACTGACCATCGTTGCGGCATTGCATATATGAACAAGTTTGGAAGGGAGTCCTGATCGGACTTGGTTTTCTTAGTCGAGTTGAATTCAACTTCCTTGCTGTACTGGATCAGGTTATCCAGCTCATCCTCCGAGTTGGAAGAGTACTCGGAGTTGGAATCGGTTAGTCCGCCGATTTTAGAATATGTGTGCTTTGGGTGAGCGAGAAGCGGAATGCCCATCTCTACGCGGAGGGTGTTCTCTTTCATCCAATGTAGCCATGATTGCATGGGACTCAGTCCTTCAGGCTCCTCAATCCAGGGTCTGTCGAAAATCGACTTGCTGGATTGTTCAGGAGCTTTGGATTTTTTTCTTTTTAAGCTTGGCCAGTTCCCAGGGGGTGTCAACGTTCTAGGGTGGATGGGCCATGGCGTCCATGAACAAGTCGACGTTATCTGACCAGTCTTCGAGATCATCGGATGTTTCAAAGTTGTCGAGGTTGTTCATGAATTGGTCGAAATCCTGGTCGAATAAGGAATCAGCTGGTTCAGGAATCGGACTGTGAGCAGGTTTCGGTGAAGGATTCTAAGGTTTCCTAGAGAAAGACGGTCCCATCCGAGCAAGCCGGGGGTTTGTCTTTCCAGATCTCCCGCAGATTCCTCCTCCCGATTTCTACTTCTTGTTCTGCAGAGTGCTTTCGGCCATCTTGATGCAGTCGATGAGCTTAGAATCTACTCGATCGACCCCTGAGAGTATGTCGCCCGCACGTTCCAGTGGTGGGTTCAATACTTCTGGGTTCTGCTGTGAGTTAGATGGGCCAAGGGCGGATTCTGCCAGCTTAATGCATCCCTCTATTGATTGTGAAACTCGATCTACTCCATCGAGTAGTTCTGAGTGGTCGATCTTGGGGCGTTTGATTGACTTGAGATAAGTTAGGTATTTTCCGAGGGTTTCGGAAAAGTGAAGATTTTCGGGGTAAGAGTTTGTATCGGACTCGGCTAACTCGAGAATTCGAGTTGGGGTCGAGACGTTCTCTGGGATATCCGAACTAAGCTCGAGTAGAGATTGCTTTCCGTCGAATTCTGCAGTCTTGCAGGTTTCGGCGGATTGGTTGGTGGTTCTCAGCTCAGGCGATTTGGGCGTGACAAGGTGGCTGGATAAGCCCCCCAATCCGTCAGCCGTACAAGCCTAGGAGCCAAAAACAAGAGTTGTGCCCTCAGGCATGTTGTTGGCGTCGCTTAATCTGGCCATCGAATTCGCCGATGAACTCGCCGAATCCCCTACCTGGCGTGCCAGCTGTCGGTGTTTACCGCCAAGCCTGCTCAGGGATACCCTTGGCAGTAAGGTTTGTAGGTAGGGATCGACTGCTCTGGAACTCGATGGTGCAAGGAACACAAAGATTTAGACAGGTTCGGGCCGCGAGTTGCGTAGTACCCTACGTCCTGTATGGTAGTTTGTATTGGGGGTCCCTACCCGCCCTTATATATCCGGGGGGACAAGGTTACATGAAAAGTCCTAGCCGAGTACAGTTGGAGTCCTATTACAACACAATCGGGTAGTTTACTTTGTACTACAGCTAGTTCTACGCCTATGCGGGTAATTACAAGAGATATAAGGTACATCCATGAGCTATCCCTTACTCTAGAACATTCTATGCCTACAAGCAATCCCGCTGCCCTAGGTCAAACAGCCGGCTCCTCCTACTGAGCCCCAGCTCGTGCCGAGGACTCCGCCTAGGTCCTCATCAGCTCAATGGCCGGGAACTGTCTGGCAACGGGGGCCTCCTCCACCAGCCCCTTGCCCAGTGCTCACTTCAGCTCCTTGACATCCCGGACAGGGGGAGAGACCTCGTCGCCGGTCGCCTCCTCCTCCTCCTTCTCACATAGGCGGGCACTGGACCTCGCCGGGCTCCCCAACGGTTAGGCGACCCACGCCAGCATCTCTGAGCTGGCGTCCCCAGCCGGCTCCTTCGCCTTCCGATAGGCATCGCTATGCAACGCCTTCCTGCAGCACAAAGCAGAGGCACACGGTACGGCAAAAAAGTATAGATGCAAACAGAATCGACAAGTTCAAAGTACTTAATCGCCGCTCCGGCGCAAGGTGAAGCTCGGCATCAGCGGCACGGCCGTCTTGAGGCTGATCCCAGCATGCAGGGGAGTCTCCTCCCTGCGCATATGGGACAGGCCCTCGGGGCCTCCTCCTCCTTCTCCACTTGAGGGCCGGCCGCAGCTGGGTCCTCTCTTTCAGTGTGGTGGGGGGCGCAGACGCCACCCTAACTTTGCTCCCACCCCACGAAGTGGAGCTCCACGTCACGCGCTCCGCAGAGGTCATCCCCACCTTCAAGAGGGGGATCTTCTTCACGGCACGGTGCGTCCTCTTCTTGGGGCTAGCCGCAGTCGGCGCCCCGATGCTCCTATGATCTCTACCTCTGACTCACTCCTCACGGAGGAGTCGAAGGAAAATGCAAACTCTTCTTCCGTCGGCTCCTTGAGCTTGGCGGGCCGGGCAATCTGCTTGCTAGGGTCCCCCTCAGGCAAAGGAGCGGGGGACCAAAACTCCCGCACCTTAGCCTGCAAAGTTTTCCGATTTGCGTTACAACCCAATAGGTGCAGTAAGAAAACAGAGCCAAAACAGAGGAAACAACTCAAAAATGAATCGAAACAACTCGGACTAGGAAGAACACTTACGGTGTTCGTTGGCCGCTTCAGGCAGTGGGCCTTCGGGCGGCCCTTGTCCTGGATAGGCTCCATCATGATGCGGGCGACCTGGTTCACCGCCTCCGCAGGGGGACCTTGTGGTTCTGCCCTCGGGTCGGGTCATCGCGACCCCAGTACTCGAAGCCGGGGTGGACCTTCTCCTAGATCGGCTGCGTCAGCCGCTTGCACAACGAGAGGGCCATCGCGGTCCCTATCAGCTTCCGAGCCGACAGCTCAGCGATCTCGGCGAGGAGGCGATCCACCTGGATCATCTCATCCTCGTTCGGCAGCTCCTCCAAGCACGCCTTGTATTTCGACGCGCGCCCGCTGTGAGCCGGGAGGCTGGGTGCCGGGTTCGCCACCACGAACCACTCGGGCCAACCCTTGTTGGAGTCGCAGAAGTCAAAGTCAGGGTAGATCCTTCGCTGGCGCAGAGAAAAGGTGGCCCCACCCACCACGTTCTGGTGGACATTGGACAGGTGCCCCTTGAGGCGGTACAGCGCCCGCCATAGATTGAAGTGGGGAGAAATCCCCAAGTATCCCTCGCAAAGATGAATAAAGATCGCGATTTGCTCGATTGAGTTAGGGCTTAAGGTGCGTTACCTCCAACTCGTAGAAATGAAGCAACCCCCTGAAGAAGGCTCCCGCGGGCAAGGCGGACCCCTTCTTGTAGAAGGACCCGAACACCACAAGCTTCATCCGGTCCTCAGTGGGGAACTCCTCCCCCAAGCCACATTTTTACCAAGAGATTTGCTTCTCCGAGAGGATGCCGCGCTTCACCATGTCCTGGATGTCGGATTCCTGCAGGGGGCTCTGCAACCATGACTCCATCGGTGGCGGAACCTCCCCGGCGCTCCCGAGGCGGTAGGAGCGTCGGCCATGGTGTTTGCAGTGGCGAGCTTGATTGTATTGGGAGCAGGAACTAGCGGAGAAGGCGAGGAGAGGAGTCGAGAAGATGAAGAGAACTGGGGGCGTCGAGAATGCGGTGGTAGGCTCTGGAAGGCTCGGGAACAGGGTGGCCACACAGGGCCAGGTCGATCGCCTAAATACCCAAGGTGCCCCAATGGACAGATCCGAAATCAACAGCTATTTCCAAACAGGCCGCGGAATCGTACGGCAAAAGGAGCGCCCCAAACGGTAACTCTTTTTTACCGTTGCCTCTGACAACCCCACTCCCCCTCTGCCACCGCATTTTTGCCATGCACTCGGTGTGTCTCCGCGACCCTGCCAGTACCTCCGGGGCTTGGTGCCGTCATAACCCGGCCCGTCTTCCGTGACTCTGCCAACGACCCTTCTTAGGGGCTGGGCGCCGCAATGACCCGGCGTGTCTCCGCGACCCTGACAGTACCTCTAGGGCTGGATGCTGTCACTACTCAGTGCGTCTCTGCAACTCCGCCAGCTACCCTGCTCGGGGGCTGGGCCCCGCAACTACCGGGCGTGTCTCCGCGACCCTGCCAGTACCTCCGGGGCTGGGCGCTGTCAAAACCCGGCACATCTCCGTGACTCCGCCAGCTACCATGCTTGGGGGCTGGGCGCCGCAACTACCCGGCATGTCTCCGCGACCCTGCCAGTACCTCCGGATCTGGATGTTGTCACTACTCGGTGCGTCTCCACGACTCCGCCAGCAATCCTGCTTGGCGGCTGGGCGCTGCAACTACCCGGCGTGTCTCCGCGACCCTTCATGTACCTCTGGGGCTGGGCTTCGTCATAACCCAGCGCGTCTCCGCGACTCCACTAGCGACCCTGCTTGGGGGCTGTGCGCCACAACTACCCAGCGTATCTCAGCGACCTAGCTAGTACCTCTAGGTATGGACGATGTAACTACCCGGCTCGTCTCCGCGACTCCGCTAGCAACCCTGCTTAGGGGCTGGGTGCCGCAATTATCCGGCGTGTCTCTGCGACCCTGCCAGTACCTTCGGATCTGGACGTCGTCACTACTCGACGCGTCTCCGCGACTCCACCGGCGACCCTAATTGGGGGCTGGGTGCCGCAACTACCCGGTGTGTCTCCGCGACCCTGCCAGTACTTATGGGGTTGGACGTCGTCATAACTCGGCTCATCTCCACAACTCCAACCGGCGACCCTGCCAGCGCCTCGGGGGCTGGGTGCCGAAATCGACCTTGGTACCTCTATGGTTCTACGGGTTGACTCTCCTTGAGGGTTGCCTGTATTGTAACGTACTGTGAGCTGGTGCCCGTGACTCGGCGTGCTGCCTCGTATAGGTGATCAATGACTTCATATCTGGAGCAGGCTGTTCAGCCGGAGAACGAAAAGCAAAGCTAATCAGTTTTTACCCTCGAAATGCTTCTCTGAAACCTTTCGAGGCTCGGGGGCTACACCCAACGGGTGTGCCCAGGGGCGCATCCCGTTCAAGACTTAAGACGACTCAAGTTGATTTCAAGAGCACCAAAGGACCTCGTTCAAGACATCAGTGTTCATCTCGGCCCTCCAGCGCTCAGGAGCTTGACGGAGGTAGATCTAGGAACCTCTGTGCCGAGTAGGGTCCCCGTATCCGGGTGGCTATCCTACTCGGCGACTCGGCATCAACTACCCGGCACGCAGGAACTCGGTTGCTTGACGAAAGGGTCTTCTACGGATCAGGATGGAGGCTCTAGCATGGCGCTTGTATAGTCAGGCATCTTATCCGACCTCCTTCCTTGTAACAACTCGAGTAGATCTTATTCGCTACTCGTACCTCACGGCTCCTGTTCTATATAAAGGGGACGTGGGTATACCCATAGACAGATCATCCCATACTTTCTCTCTTTTTCCACGCTCATTGTAAACACCAGAAACCCTAATCCCACACCGATCACAGGACGTAAGGTGTTATGCTTATTGCAGCCCAAACCTGTCTAAGTCCCTGCATCTTCGTGTTACCAACAAGCCCTTGGTTATGAGATTCCCCCTCCTGAAACTCTACTACCGGGTATACCCCTGGTGGACTTGCCAGATAAGCAATCTGACACTCAGTTTGCAGTAGGGCTTATAAACGGGTGAGAGAGGGGACGGGGCTCCCAAGTCTCTATGTTGCGTGCGTGTGGATGTGTGAGTGGTGGAATGAATGATCCATCCATCCGTCGGTCGGCCCCCTTCTCAGGGGCAACCCTTTTCCTTTTATAGTCCAAGGGAGAGGGGGGGTCAGATACATAAAGGATAAGAGGTAAAATGGGAGAAGACGAGGGGGTCGGATGCTATCCGACCGCATTTTCCCCATCTGTCTGTCGTGGTGGGTCCCACAGTCTTTGTTGATGGCGACGGCGGTCATTCGTCCCCCATCCCTGGCCCTGTGTTGACCGTGCGGGATGGGAATGGTCGTGGTGCACTGTGGATGAAGTCCCGTTGATGCCGTTGCTATTTGCAGAGGATGGTAGTCCGTTCTTGTTCACCATTCGGACGATCAACACGTCCTTGGCGCTGACTTCCGGGGGGGTGGTTGAGCGATGCCCTCCCCCAGAACAGTCTGTCGCCGCCTATCCTGTTTCGTATCGGGGCATGGGCGAGCAGTCTCGATCGCGCACGTGGGTCTCCTTTTGACTGATGGCAGTCTCCCGTATTATGGAGCTAGTGGGTCGCCACGTGGCGGTATGGGTCCCATCCCGCGAGGGTCGGGCGAGGCAGAGTCCTCCCGTGGGGGTAGGGAGAGGTGGAGCCTTAAGCGGGCCGTCGGCCGCTCTCAGCAGGCCGTGGGCCTCCTCCGGCCAATCCCACGCCTCCTCAACCTCCTCTGGCCTCCACCCTCGCCGACGACGGTGCCTGAGTGCGATAGCGCCGGCCCCTCCCTCCCAACGGGCTGACGTGCCCTCCGCCCACGCCCTCCCTCCCCGACGATGGCGAATCGGAGCCAAGCCTCCATCCTGACGCGGCCTCCCCTGCGCCCACCAGCCTCATCTAGGGACCGCCGGCCTCCCCTACGCATTGCGACTGGGTCCCCGAGGACGACTGCGGGTAGACTCAACGACGGTAGGGAGCTCGGAGGTGGAGGCGATAGGGATATCCGAGATGGCGACTCGAAGGTGGAGTCATCATGGAGTAGAGGCGGTGTCGTCACGGAGCTCCCTCCAGTGGCGGCAGTAGGCCTCCCTCCGGCGGGCCTCTGGCGAGCGTGGCCTCGACAGCGGGTGGTTGGTGATGGCGCGCGGAAGCCATGGACATGTGGGACCCGTGCCACGCCTGTCAGATAGCGCTCCCTCTACCTCCGCTTGCAATAGCAGAACAGAAAGCATCCGCTTGTTTAGTGGACTTCTCCTAGTACCCCGGTGTAGCTCCTTTTATGCTAACTGCATACTGGAGGATGGGGTACCGGACCGGTGCGGATAGCCTTACCGATGCGAATAGCCTTAAAGCACCCCCTACCCCAGTCCCAGTTCACGCTGCTGCTGCAGCCCCAGTTTCACGTGGGAAGAAAATGGTGGTCGTCTCTGCAAATGTGGCACTATATTTGAGCTTTGCAATTTAATCATGTTCATGCTCAGACAATTTGTATCAGCTGGTGCTGGTTACAAGGGAATTGGGACGGTTCTATAAGGGCATGTTTGTTTGAGCTTTTGCTTCCAAAAACTGGCTTTTGTTGGCTCCTGGATCAGCTAGCTTTTGAAAAGCTGAAGAAAGTTTCCCATAGCAGTGAAATGACTGCCAACTTCGAATATTACATTTAGTATACAGCAACTTGCAAAGGTGAAATTATTTATCCAGGTCATAACTTTGGTAATATTGGTGGAACACGCATATACTAGATCGTGCAAAATGAAAAATCTTGATTTTTCATCACATCAGCTAATTTACTTCAAGATCTCACAATTGTCATAAAGAACTTGTATAGATACAGTTATATATACACATGAAAATCTCAGAAACAGCTTAATGAATATGTGAACAAAATAGAATAGCAAGCAGAGGTAACAGAATAGCCCATTGCCCTTGAAACAAGCCTCATGACAACGGGTGCATATGCTGATTGTGTTGTTCATTGTAATGGGATGACAAAAGAAACCTGGAGGTGTGCTCAAGCGGGATGTGATGTCGTTTCCAGATCAAAGTACCGCCACGGAAGAAACAGTGGGACATACTCGAAATATGTATGGGAAATAAAAACAAAAAAAAATCTCATGAGGACAACACACGAGGACTATGACTGTGTCTCAGCTAACCGGACCGAGCGTGGAAGCAAGAACTCAGCAAAGATGGGAAAGTGTGAGGATGGATAAACACCGTCTATATTGTCATTTATGACCTCACAAAGTGCAGGAACGAGTGGGCGCCCTCTAAATAGTATCCAGTCAATATGCAAGTCCTGTGTCTGTCGATCCCAGCACAGGCAAAGTGCTCTAAATATTAATTTGAGAAATTCTACCGCACCTTGTTTCTCCCCTGCAACAAAACATTTGTTTCATAAGAATGCAAATACATACTACGATGGGCGTATAGGAAAGAAAAGGAGGAAAACTGGCGGTATGATTAACAAGATAACTGTATAATGAGCAGATCTCAATACATCCATGGTGCATAATTAGTACATAAAATCATCATTACACAGACAAAAATCAATGCAGAATAGTGAAATAATATACTTTTTTAGAAAGCTGATCAGATAAAGGCTGCATAACTAAAATTTGATTTATCTCCATATGAAACTGCATACACCATCAAGTAACATAGTAGTCATTCTCCTTCCAATTCCTGGTTTTATATTGGATACTAAATGTAAAATTTCCAAATCAGAAAGTTACTCTGAGAATTTGATGAAATGTTTAAGCAGAGTAATACTTGTTACCTTTGGAGAAGATGACCAGAGATAGTGAGGCAAAAGTCCATGATGTGTATATGTACAGCAGTAGCCATATATGGGCCTAGAGAAGAATAAGGGCCATGGGCCTAATATAGATATGCTTCTTAACGCCCCCCTTCAAACTCAAGACCGAGGTGGAGGATCTGAAGCATTGAGTTTGAGCATATGTAACCGCTGTTGTTCTCGAGTTTGTGCTTTAGTAAAGAAGTCTGCCAGTTGCAGTTTTGATGGCACATACTGAAGAGCAATCGTGTTCTGATGACAGTTAGACCGAGTGAAGGAAGCATCAACACCAATATGCTTTATAAGTTCATGCTTCACGGGGTCTTTGGCAATCTGTATGGCTCCAGTATTGTCACAAAGAAGAGGTGTGGAAGCATCACAAGAAGTGTCAAAATCAGCAAATAGCCATTGGAGCCACACAATCTCATAAGTGGGAGTAGCTGTTGGAATATAAGTGAATTGCCCACCTCTCCCCATCAACTTAAGCTTTTGGGTTAGATTGGTCGGTGCATGCAACTTAATATGGTATCAAAGCCAAAGGTCTCGAGTTCGAATCATGGTTAGCACAATTAAATAAAATAATTGTTGCTCGCTCCTATTCCACATCTGAGGCCTGAGCGAGACTACACGTGAGGGGGGTGTTGGAATATAAGTGAATTGCCCACCCTTCCCCATCAGCTTAAGCTTTTGGGTTGAACTGATCGGTGCATGCAACACAATAGTAGCAAGTGCCCAAAGTTCTGCCTCAGTACTAGATCGAGTGACAGTTGACTGCTTCCTGGACTTCCATGCTAGAGAAGATCCAAGAAAGATACAATAACCAGGGACAGAACGGGGATCAGTTGGATCACTCACCCAAGTGGTGTCGGAATAGGCATGGAGACAAAGCGAGCTATTGTGAGCATAGAATAAACACCAAGATGATGTCCCCCTCAAGTATCTTAGCACACCAAGCAAATGTCCAACTCCAAAGTGAATTGAAGTTGGAACACTCACAAACTGACTTAAGATATGTATCGCATGAGCAATGTTAGGTCTGGTGATAGTGAGATAAATAAGACTGCTCACAATATGCCGATATCGAGAGGGATCCTCTAGAGGAGTACCATTTGTAGGACAAAGTTGCAAGTGAAGGTCCATGGGTGTGGCAGCCGTCCGACTATCAGTAATGCCAGAACATGCAATAAGGTCCCGTATATACTTAGATTGAGAGAGATAATAGCCCTTGGAAGAACGTAGGACCTCAATCTCTAAGAAATAACTGAGTACCCAAATCAAACATCTGAAATTGCTCGCCAAGTTGTTGCTTCACATGATTAATGTGATCAATATCATCTCTAGTAATTAGCATATCATCAACACAGAGAAGCAGCAAAATACGCCCACATGGAGAGAGATGAACAAATAAGGCAGGATTATGATCGCTTTGTGAGAAACCAGCATCTCGTATCACTGATACAAAGCATTCAAACCAAGCATGTGGAGCCTGTTTAAGACCATATAAGGCACGACAAAGATGACGAACATACCTTGGAGGTGCATTAACACCTGGTGGTGGCTGCATATAAACTGCCTCATGTAAATCACCAAGAAGAAAGGCATTTTTAACATCCATCTGAGAGATAAGCAGCCACAGCTTTCAGAGTAGGAACCCTGGTCATGCATGCAACAGGAGAAAATGTCTCATCATAATCATATCCCTGAGTCTGCTAAAATCCTCTGGCGACCAGACAAGCTTTATATTGCTCAATGCAACCATCAGATTTGGTTTTAACTTTGAATACCCATTTATACGTGATAGGTACTATATGAGGTGGTAATGGAACAATATCCCAAGTACCTGTGCACTCAAGTGCAGTGAGCTCCTCAGACATATCAGCTTACCATTCCGGAATGAGAGAAGACTCATGATAAGTGGATGGTCCTCAAGAATAGCACTTGCACGTGGAAATCCCAATTTATTAGGTGGCTGAATAGTGGTGCGATCACGCAGATTGTAGCTCGGTCCAACCTATGACTCATCAGTAGCATTAGAATCAACAAAAACAGGAGCATCAAGACTAGCCGAGGAAGGACTAGATGGAGACTCTAGATGATTGGCAGAATGACGAGTGTAGACACGCGTGATGGGTGGTTTACATGGTGGAGGCCTAGGTGGGAGGAGAGGGTATTGGTGGGGGGTCATCAGGAGGAGATGGTGTAGGTGAAGATGCATCATCACTAGAAAAAATAGGAGGAAGGTAAAGAAAAGACGTGGACTCCGTAGAAGAAGAGGATGAATGGGTAGAAGACTTATAAAAGAAAAGACGATCCTCAACAAATATCACATCACAAGAGATGCATGCGATGAGTGGAAGGATCATAACAACGATAACCCTTATGCTCAGGACTATATCCTAGAAAAACACATTCAACCGACTGAGTTGTCAACTTAGTTCACTCACGAGGTGCAAGCAGAACATAACAGGTACATCTAAAAACCTGAAGATGATCATAGCAAGGAGTGCCAAAAAGAACTTCACCAGGACACTTACCAGATAGTTTGGATGACGGTTGTCTGTTGATAAGATAAACAGATGTTGAGACCGCTTCCCCCCAAAAGTGAGAAGGAACAAAGAAGGCAATTAGAAAGGTCCGAGCAGTTTCAATGATATGATGATGTTTGCATTCAGCTACATCGTTTTGTGGATGGGCACAAGGACATGAGAGCTAAGGAAGAGTACATTCAGAGATTAGAAACTGGCGGAAAAGATCAGACAAATATTCTCCACCTGAGTCGGAACGGAAAATTTTAATAGAGGTGGAAAATTAAGTATGAACCATGCATGTAGAAGGTTAATAAATAGAACATAACTGGGACCGATGTTTCATAAAGTAAAGCCAAGTATATCAAGAATGATCATCAACAAAGATAACATAATATTTATGGCCACCTTTAGTAGCAAAAGGAGTGGGAACCCATACATCTGAGTGAATAAGATCAAAGGGTTTAATAAAGTGAGAGACACTAGAAGGATAGGGAAGCAGAATCTGTTTTCCAAACTTACGACCCTTAGAATGAAAGTTGGACTCACAGATGTATGACCTAAATAGCCCTGATGTATTAATGTGGACAAGCGAGACCCGCAGAGGTGACCAAGTCGATGCCACTTCACGAAGGATGATGGAGATGATGATGAAACAGATGACACACGAGTAGCAGAAGAAGGAACACGCAAGGTGTCCAAAATGTAGAGGCTAGAATTATCTCTACAGCGATGGCCAGTCCTAATCGCAATCCCGCTTTGACGATCCTGAATAAACAAAATGAGACATCAAATCCAATAAAATAATTATGATCAACAATTTGGCCCGTTGAAAGAAGATTCATGGACAGCTGAGATATAAATGAAACATCAAGTATAGAAAATTTGGTATTACAAAGAGAACCCCGATGAGTAATATAACACGATGTACCATCAGTTGTCTGAATAGAGGCACCGTCAGTGATTGGCTTGCAGGTAACCGAGATTGATCAGATGTCACATGAAAGGAGGCCCCGGAACCAAGAATGCAAGCCGGCTGAGAGGCATCAACAGCTGAAGCAGCAGCAATTGAGACAGAACCATGTCAAGTAGTGGAAGAGGTAGCACGGCTACCAGAACCATCTCAAGCAGTGGAAGAAGTACCACGGCCACGAGCAGCACGAGAAGCTTGGTGACCACTATACTCAACTAACTTCTCTAGATATGCAGAAAAACAATGGGCAGATAGATGAGTAGCCTTGCCACAATGCTTACATGGCTCTGAAGATGTACCTCTACGTAAAGTGATCTGCCGAGAGGCTGCCAGCACACTATGAGGCGCTGTCACAGAGGAGAAAGAAGACATAGACTGCAGACGTGTCTCTTTAGCAAGTAATTCAGCCAAGGCTTGGTCCATGGTTATACTAGATGAATTATGAAGCAGCCGAGTACGAATGGAATCAAATTCTGGGTTCACTCCCATGACAAAGCGATATGTCACAAATCTTTCAAGGAATTTGTGTGTTGGGCAGTCAGCCGCTGCGCACTCATTCACCATGGAGGTCAATGAACCCATCAAACAATCGTAAGCAGAATAATAATCATCAATAGACATATCACCTTGCTCAATGACATGAATTTGCTGCATGAGATTATGGAGAAGAGCACCACTGTCCTAAACATAGCGCTGCTTTAAGGCAGTCCATATTGCCTTAGCTTTTAAGACTCATAATCATTGACTGTTTAATACTATTAACCATGGCAGTCATCATCTTCCCATCATTAGTTTGCCATGTGGTGATATCAGTATCATTACTGCCATTAGATTTGCACATAGGTGGATCATCAATTAAGTGAGAATAGAAACCTTGACCCCTCAAAGCAGTTTCAACACAAAAAGACCATTCCGAATAATTTGAACCATCAAGAGTGATATTAATAACAATAGGACTGATCTGAGCCATGGTGAAAAATTGCAATAACTGAATTAAACGGACAGCACAAAGCAGCAGGCAGATAGCAAATAGCAGAACAGTGAAGCACCAGCTGAGCAGAACAGAGCAGCCGCAGCACCAACAAAACAGGGCAGAACAGAGCAGTCGCAGTACCAGCAAAACAGGGCAGAGGCAGAGCAGTACCAGTAAAACTGGGAAGAAGCAGAGCAGTATAGAGTCGCACACCTCCCTCAGCCTCAACAACAGGCGGACGGGCAACAGCAGGCCGTGACACGTGGATGGGGCGGCTGAACGAGTAGACGGGCGGCAAGGGAGGGTGCTGCGACGGGGGCCTGCAGGTGGAGGCGGCAAGAATCGGCCATGACAGGCGGCACAGAGACGGGCCGTGACGAGCGTAAACAACTGGCGGCGCGACAGGTGCAGCAGACGGACACCAGTGGATGGGCGGCGGCCGGAAAAAAAAAAGAACTGGTGGATGTGGAGGTGACACTTCTCACCCTAACCCTAACCCTAATCGAACCTGCTCTGATTCCATGTTACCTTTGGAGAAGATGACCAGAGATAGTGAGGCAAAAGTCCTTGGTGTGTATATGTACAGCAGTGGCCATATATGGGCCTAATATAGATATGTTGCTTAACAAATGTAAGTCATTTTGGTTTGTCCTAAGTCAAACAGTTCCATGTTTAACCAAATTTATAGAAAAAAGTAATAACATTTTGAATGTCAAATGAGAATAATTAGATCCGTTATGAAATATACTTTCTTAATTTACTTATTTGATGTGTTAGATGTTAGTACTCTTCTCTATAAATTTGGTCAAACTTAGACTACATTGACTTAAGGACAAACCAAAATGACTTACATTTCAGGACGGAAAGAATACTTATTTATAGTAACATTCATTCTGCCATCTAATTGTGCAAATATAACATCCACAGTAATTTTTAATGCAACGGATGGAAACTACAAAAAATGACCTAAATGAAGTATTGGGGGGGGGGGGGGCACCTTTAAATCCATGATATGTATGTATTAGTGAAACATTTTTTCGCACCCGTGCATTAGGCCAAGCATCTCTCATATCACCAACAACACCATGTTCTCTGTATCAACACAGCAAATAATTGTATCAAGAAACATATTGAAGGAAATTTCCCAGTTACTTTACTGAAACACAGATATCCACATACAAAAGAAAATATAATATTAGTAAATGATAATCGGAGGAAACTCTGTAGAAACATTAGTACTCCGCTCCCAAATAGATGTCTTCTAAAAATGAGTGCAGTCAAGATTTATAAAACCTTAACCAAAAGATATATTGAAGTGATCGGTCACATAAAAAGGATTAAGCAATTGGATGTAAGTTTATCAGGATAATGCCTTTTGAACGGTTAGTGAGAGCAAATGGGATTGCGTGGAATAATAGATTGATTAGGGTATACAACACACGTATACATATATAGGCAGCCCTGAGATAGGTTTATAGAATCACAATCAATCAGAGGATAACATGCCTAACCTAATCATCTAGGCACGGCAAGGAGCCGGCCATGGGCCTGGACGCCAGGCCCATCACGCACACATACAGCACATATAAACTAACAGTTAGACCTCAGTAACTTCTTATGAAAATACTAAGGAAGACTAATGGTCAAAGAAGTATTTTGGAGACCCTGTTAATATGTTTTTCGGGTTCACTTATCTACGTATCCCATGTAATTCAAAGAATACTTTTTAATGCCCAAATTGAGCAAGAATACCTATAACAGTAAGTAGTGAATCACCCACTCAATTACCAATGCCATAGTATGATAGTATCAAGTATCAACCATTGAGTTTTCCTATTGCCATATGTCATCAAAACAGTTGAGTATTATCTCACAAGCCTTATGACATATGTGTCCAAACAAAGCCAAAGTACTCCATGGAAGACTTCAAATTATATAAGTCCTAATATTCACACTTGAAATTTACTTCTTGTAGAAAAGTAGGATGCGTATAATGTGGTCAATGTATTGCATTGAGCCTCTAGGGCGAATATATAGGAGTACATGGCTTGGAGGGCAAGTAACCTCTCCTAGAGATAAGGAAGGTTGTCCCGGGATTACAATCAATCCTAAACTAACCATATCCAGAGTTGCCCAATATACTCTAACATCCCCCCGCAGTCGTAGCGGTAGCAACACGAACGGTCAGACTGGAGAACAATGGAGACGTATCCCCCCTGCAGTCGGAATGCCAATGCGAAACCTTTGACTGGAGACACATGCAGATGATAGCCATTTAGTGCCGTAGTAGCAGAAGTCGAGGTGGACGTGGTCGAAGCCATGGAGGGGGCGCAGGTCGAAGCGTCATCGAGGTACCCGAGTACACAAGATCAACATCTTTTGGCCGAGGACAGCAGCAGGACGGTGAGCGGCGGATGGCGATGGTAGAGCAGGCAGCTAAAAAGTGCACGGGGGTCTTCCTTCAGCAACATCGGCGGCAGTGTCTGTGCGAGAACGGCAGTAGGCGCGGACTCGGATCGAGTGCCAGCTTAACGAGGACCGGCAGCGGATGGCGCCACCACCTGAAAAGGCGGCAACACCAGCAATGATGGCTTGACCACGAGCGTCGATGCTGCAGCCTGTGAGGGCGTGCAACAGCAACCTCATTCTCGGGAGCGTCGACGACGATGCGGCAACGAACGGCAGGGCGACGCAAACCGATCTTAGATCGGAAAAGAAAAACAGCAACAGCAGGACCATGGGTACCAGACAGGTGCGCCATCAGAGCCCGGCAACGATGACGAAGGCATCGGGCCGAGCCGCCACCCTGGCGGTACCATCCGCGGCCGCAGGCGGCGTGGCTAGACCGGCGGGCGAAGGGCGGCGCGCGACCGTCGGGCGCCCCCGATCTTGCGAGGGCGGCGGCGGCGGCACTAGCGACGAATCCTGGCGGCGAGGTAGGTCCCCTTGTTGTGCTTGACGACGACAGGCATGGCGGATCAGAAAGATCCGCCGGGCATCCTACGAGGGCGCTGCCCCCGGCGGAGATCGATCTCCTCGGGGGCGGCACGGCGGCAACGGCAGCGGAAGCCTAGTTAGGTCATAGGATCGTGACCCTCTGACACCATGTAGGAAAGTAGGATGCGTATAATGTGGTCGATGTATTGCATTGGGCCTCTAGGGCGAATATATGGAGTACATGGCTTGGAGGACAAGTAGCCTCTCCTAGAGATAAGGAAGGTTATTTCCGGGATTACAATCAATCCTAAACTAACCATATCCGGAGTTTCCTAATATACTCTAACACTTCTGAAGTTTCAAATGCTTACAATATCATGTAGTCTATCCATTTCCAATGACGTTAGAAACAAAAAGCATAAATCATTTAAAAAAACTATCAAGTGTAGCTTGCCCATTTTTAATGTTGTAAACAACGTACATTGCGGTGAATAATAGATTAATTGATTAGAGAACCACGGGTACATATAAATATATAGGTGCGGGGAGATCTTGAGGTTTATGAAAACAGAACCAAACAAGATCTCTCTACCGCTATCTCTAACCTAGTCCAATCAGGACACCCTAGTCCAATTAGGACAAGGACCAGCCAGCCATGACTCGGCCAAGGCTCCGTCCACACACGCAAGGCACATGCACGTCTAACAAATGTGTTAAAAAGCCTACGATCAAAGATGGCACACTAAATCTCCATGTTATGAACAGAAGAAGCTAAATTCAGTGGTGGATCTGATGCAAAACTTTGTTGCAAGCTAGTGGCACAACTTTTAAGAACAGATCAAAGGTTGTGCATGTGCGCTAGTGGCCGCAGGGATGGGACAGGTCTACCTACTGTTGGGAATTGATGCAAGGAACAAAAGATGTTCTACAAAATATAAGTGTAGATAACTTCCTATTCTTTAGTTTTACCAAAGAGTTTTGAGTTCAACCATACACTGTGGTTATATCGGAGAAAAAATATATCGCAGAACATATATGCTGTGGTTATATCAGACAAAAAAATATATTGCAGAGCGTATATGCTGTGGTTATATGGAAAATGACATGTTAACCCTGTCAGAATTTATAATCTCCCACACCAATCTATTACCTGGATCTGCCAAGCAAAAACCGCCCAGTCATAGATTCCTTCTGCGTGTTGAAGCCTCCACAATAGATAACAGGCAAATTGGGTGGCAAGGATGCTATATGTTGCCATGTAAGCAGAGCGCTTCTTCGTCGAGCACGAGGGCTTACTTCGTCAAGATTGGTATTTACGATCTGGAAACTGAATCCTGGTGGTTCTAATCTTTTGAGTTGAAACGTGTGTACATCATGTTAAGGAAAACAGACAATTCATTCTAATCAAGATACTATGAAAATGATAGAACAATAAAGCGCAAGAAGAGCATCAGACCAAAGGATATTGCCCATGTCGCAATGCAAGGTGCAGTTGCTCCCCATGAAATGCTTCCTGGCACTGATGGTGATTCTGACAACCAAAATGTGCCACCTTCAGAAAGCTCCACCTTCAAGAAATGCATGGAAGTTCAGTTCATCTAGGTGTATAAATTATTATATATTTCAAAATTACAATAATCAAAGAAAGATGGATATGTTTTGAAGTGAAATGAGATACTTAACAAACAGTGTACACAAATGATAAGTCAGAAATGGCAAACCTTTTCTTTTTCATAGAATATTGTGCAGTATTCATCAGTGGTGTCCTGTGAGCCTTTTCTTGAGATTCCAAACTGTTCATAACCTAGATGGGTGCAAAGGCTTGGTCATTTTACTTCTCGATACATGTTGATCAACTAATAAAAGGGCATCTCTTACAAAAGTCAAATGTCATATACCTCAGAAACAGATATCTTTGTTGAAAAGGCACAGAGTGTGTAAACTGGACTTCTTGCTCATAGATAGGAGGGAACACAGGACTCTTTTGCATGCGACAATAGGTTATGGGCAGGGAATAGTATTCATTCATACAAGTTTGGATACCAAGGATGGTGCCAAACTGACTATTCATAAAGTATCCTTGGGTACTTGAACGGATTTTGCACATGCCACTGAGCAATCTACATGCCCAAAACATAAACTTCTTTTTACAATTATTACTATTATAATGCCTTTTTATAAGTTCTTTTTTACTGTATCTTCTTAGGTTTCATATCTAGCCTAGCCCAAAAAAAAACCAGTAAAAGACCTCCCCCACTGCTTTCATTTAGGGCGCACCCAGTGCCGTAGGCTTCCCGCACTGCGCGAGGTCGGGGGAAGGGTTGTTTTAAGCACCAAGCCTTTCCCGTACAAATGTGCAGAGGCTGGGGCTTAAACCTGAGACCTTCCGGTTACAGACAGTAGGCTCTACCGGTTGACCAGGCCCGGCCTTGTCACAGCTTTGATTTAAGAAGGATCTAAATCTGAGTCTAGAAAAGGTCTGGAAGGCTGCCAACCCCGGCGGCATTCCCTGCACCAGCAGCTGTAGTAGTTTGCACAGCGATGAACTTATTTTTAATATGTAGACTTCCAGGTTCGAACCTGGGCTAGGAGCACAACAACCGGCTGCTCTACCACCGCTCTGTACGCGCGTCTGCTTCTCTACTTGCTAGAGATTAGTTGCCGTTTTTGTAATCCAGTCAATAGCCAAACATCAAGAGCTGAGTCATGTTAGACAAGTACTCATTTGTGTAACTGTTTTAACCGGCGGAAGCCTATTTGTACTTGGTCCTTGTTCCATGGAAGCTCAATTCGATTCACAATAAGTTTTCAGGTTCCTCTATAATGGAAAAGAGACACCATAAGGCCTCTGAAACATTGTGTGACCATAATTTTCCTGAATTACAAATTTGATTTTGTTGTTGAGAACCTGCATGTCTACTACCTTGATTTATTAAGCAATGTACAGCAGACTTCGTGACATTTAACTACCAATTTTTTTTGAAAAAAAAACAGGGCAAGAAAGCTGCCGATCATATTAAAAAGAAAATCCAGACTGTAAAATGTACATACAACATGCATGGCACTACTCAAACACATTGCAAAGCACCATAGCACCAATAGGACAGTGCCACCACATGCTTCACTCCACAACTAGACACCCTTGCCACTCGGCTGCACAGCAGTACCAGCACCTCCTAGCCTAGCTACCCACAACTCAAACCACGTACAAGCAGATAGTTGCACGCTTCATTGCTTGATGAATTAACTATAGATTACATTTCCACAAAAAATAGAGCTAAAAAAGTTGATATTTGGGAGGACTGAGATCTTTGTAAATCAATCCGCTGGGGGTGGGGGACTGGGTGGGTGGGTGGGTGGGTGGGTGGGTGTGGTGGGGGTGGGGTAGGGCATTTAGCCTACCTTTTTCATGGGGGATTTAAAAGTTTAGGAAGTCTTTCTGAAAACAAAGCTAGCACGAGTACAATGACAATCGAAGCTATATTATGCATAAAGTGCATCACTATTAGCAAACAGAAGCCAAGTTAACAGGAAAGAAGAGCAGAAAACACTGAAGCGGACAAAATTTACCTGGTAAGCACTGTTGTAGGTAGTCCAGTTGCCATCTCAAGCCTACATGCCAAGCAAGCTATTTTCAGCCTAGAATGAAAATAATAAAACCAACTAAAACGAAAAAGGGGAGCCCGAATCCAAGCACTAAAATAGTACAATACCACAAAATAGGGTAAAATGATGTATCAGATTCGTATCCCGAATTTACTCCAAAACTTACTAAATCGAATGAATCAGATCAAACAAATCGTAGCATTAACCAATCCAAGCAGTGTATCTCTTTGCTAAAAGGGGAAAAAGGAAAAGAAATAAAAACCTAGCTCAGAATGTCATCGAGTTCAGTTCTATCCTTAGTCTGCAGCAGGACTACTTATATCTAACAAGAAATGCATCAAATCGCCATCTAGTTGTGCGTCTGAGCCAAATCAATTTAACACAAGAGATGCCATACCCCAGGCTCGCAAGCTTTGCTAGCCAAATCATGTGTATCACCACCGCTCACCTTGCTGGGTGCAGAGGATGGTGGGTGAGTAGCTGGTGATGACGCTGACGCAGATGTCCCGGCGCTTTTCCCAGCTGTTTGGGCTCTCGCTCGACTGCTCGCCTTCGTGCAGATTCAGCGTCATCACATTGATCGACAGGCTAGTCATCCCCTCTGCCCCCGCTTGGCCCCACCGTCGCTGCAACAGATTCCGCGGTACGGTGCTGATCCCTGGGCTTCCCTAGGAGGAGCAGGCGGGAGCTGCTGGCTGATCCGAGGCGACTGGGGAGGAGGTCGCCGGCGATCTGGCAGAGCCGGGGAACATTTGGGGGAATGCCGGAATAGGGGTGGGGAGAAGAGGGCGTGACCTTTGGATTGCTCTCTTTGATTCTTTTGCCTTTTTCGATTGGGTTAATGGGCTTTGTGCCATTATAATTTTTTTTCTCAAACGCGCCATTACTATTCAAAAAAACTATGCAACTGTCATTGTAATTCTTACCCAAGCTGAAATATGTCATTATATATGCCTTCAATGTCTTTGGGCGCATGAGCAGGTGTATAGGCAACATTTTATTTTCGTATGGACCTAAAAGCCCCTCCCACTCTATCTCACTTACAAGTGGACCCAATGGGTCATCACCTTCCTCTATCCTCTCCCATTCCTTGTTCAAACACAGCACGCGCACCCAATGTGTAGGCTCGCCGGCAACGAGCAGCTAGCCCGTGCGGGCGTGCGCGTGTGCTGGCGTTGGCGTGGCGGCCCGCGCACTCGGCCGGCAGCGGCGGGGCTCGCTCGACACAGCCAGCCCGCCCGCACGCTCGGCCGGCGGCGATAGGGCTAGTGCTGCGTGTGCGTGCAGGCGGAGCGCGGCGTGGGCGGAGCGCCGCCATGACGGGACAGCCGGCGCGCGGGTCCTTCCTCCCCCTCGAGCTTCAATCGGCGCGCTAGGAGCTCCAATCGGCGGCGCTGGGAGCTCCATGGCGGCGCGCCTCGCGGCGGAGTGGGCCCCGCCCCTGCCCTGCTCCCGGGGGCTGAGCTCCGCGCGAGGGGGCGGCGCGGCTCGCTCGGCCGACGGCGACGGGGCCAGTGCTGCGTGTGCGTGTGGGCAGAGCACGGCGTGGGCGGAGCGCCGCCACCACAGGGCAGCCGCCGCGCGGGTCCTCCCTCCCCCTCGAGCTCCAATCGGCGCGCTGGGAGCTCCAATCGGCGGCGCTGGGAGCTCCATGGCAGCGCGCGTCGCGGCGGAGCGGGGCCCGCCCCCGGCGGCGGGCTCCCTCCGACCATCCCGTCCCTGCCCTACCCCTGCACTGCCCCGGATGGCCGAGCTCCGCGCGAGGGGGCGGCGCGGCTCAACCGGCGACCTCAGCATGTGGAAGGAGGACACCGAGTGCCTGGCGTGGCTGGACGCGCAGGAGCCGGGCTCCGTCGTGTACACCAACTTCGGCAGCCTCACTTGCTCACCGCCGCCCAGCTCGCGGAGTTTGCGTGGGGGCTCGCGGCGATGGGGCGCCCGTTCCTGTGTGTCGTCAGGGAGGACATCGTCCCCGGCGGCGGTGGCCGGCCGCGCTACCGCCGGCATTCCTGTCGGAGATGGCAGCATGGCCGCGTGGTCGTGTGGTGCCCGCAGGAGCGGGTGTTGCGGCACCGTGCTCTAGGCTTGCGGCGGTGCGGCTCGCTGGAGACGAGAAGACAGAGGTGAAGAAGAGATGTTGTGGAGAAGAAGGCCGAGGACTGGGCTCCTTATGTTAGTGAGTGAGAGAGAGAAGAGGAAGGGGTAGTCTTGTCCATACGAATATACGGTACCCGCCGTACGTCTGACACCGGGCCCAAATCGTCTCCAGGCTTATACAATGGCGTATCTCAAACATGTGCAAAGTTATAATGGCAGTGACATAGTTTGTTGAATAGTAATGGTGTGTTTCAAAAACGAAGAAATTATAATGGCACAAATCTAATTAATCCTTTTCCATTTTCTTGTCGGGGTTTTTTTCTTGGCTCCGTATTAACCCTGATTAAACAATTTGCTGGGAGACATTCTTCAATTGTGGCATTTGCTGCAAGCCACTGAAAAAAATCTCTATTTACCTATAAACATTCTTCGATCAGGATAATTTGCCACAAGACACTAAAATCGATTGTTTATTTCTATTAATGGAGAAGGATTGCAAAATGACCAAATTGCCCCCCACTAGTGACACACCCATCCCTTCGAATCTATCTGCTCCAATCTACACTCTTCCACTGCTGGTCGGCCAGCAGCAATGCTTCCTGCAAGACCGGCGGCGGCACACTCCTACAGGTGCGCCACGCCACCCCCCCCCCCCCCCCTTTTTTTTTTTTGCTGGCCCGTTCAGGCCTCCGGCCGGTCGCCCGCTGGTCCGGTGCGCCGAGCCTGGTAGCGCCGGCGGCCAGCGCGGGCATGCGGGGGCCAGCTCGGGGCAAGCGGGAGCGTGCGTAGGGGCCCCTCGCCGCGCGCGACCGTGGGCGACTGGAGCCCCTCCTAGCGCGCGAGCATGGGCGCATGGAGCCCGTTCTGACGCCCGTATTCGGCATTGATTGCATCAGGCTCTCCAAGCGACCAATCTTGGTGATTTCAGTAGCAATAGGTAGAAGATGGAGACCCCTGAATTCCTTAGTGACATTTTCTCGCAGGATCAAGCCGATCTTTCATGTATTGCTGATGGGTAAGTTTTCTGTCATTTCCCCCTAGAGTTAGAGCAAACTATGGGCTTCTATTTGGTAAATAAACTGTTTCGAGTTGTGCCATTGTTCCGTAGTCCTACAAACTTGCTGTGCGTATAGGTGCTGCTTACGTGAAGTTTAATGATGATGGCACTCGCGGGTATTGTAATGCATGCAACATTACTAAGATTTTAGACAGACATAGCACAAATTGGAGTGATTTGCTATTTGACATTGGTACTGAAATTAAACTTGGCCATAAACACAAGTTGTGTGTCACCTTTTGGAACAAAATGAGTCGGCTTTATGAAGAAATTAATTCTTCAAGCAATTGACATGTATTGGGATCTAACGAGGCTCTCATTGCAAATTTGTGTTATGAAAAAGGATGAGTTTGATTCCATGCATGATATTGAGCGGCAGCAGAGCATGCCTCGTTTGTTGCAGGAAAGCACTGATGCCCTAGCCACCCAGATTAGTGCACAATCTCCAATTGAAATGTCACCATCCCTTTTAGAGCCTCCCGTTCAGAGCAGCACCGAAATTGCTTGGGTAGATGATGATGTAGAGTATGTGGGCCTAGATGATGAGGATCCTTTCAAAACTTTGCTTTCTGATGGATTTGATTCTGAATCAGCAAGTTTGGAGGATGACATAGAGTGTGTTAATTTGGAGGATGACTTGGTTGTGGAGGATGAATGGGGTTGTGACACAATTACCCATGCAACTGAATTAGAGAACCCAACAATACAAGTCAGTATTGTTGGCGCAGAACTAGAGCCAACACACGAAAACGCTTGAACGCGCAGCGAGCGACGGCACGACGCATCGCCGATGCTCAGACCAGTCAGACCGGTTGGGTATACCTGTCAGACCGGTTGTCGCCGGGCAGGCCGGCGGCGAAACCAACAAACGTCGCCCGGGAAGGACCCGTCGGGGCAGACGCACGCATGGTTGTTCTAGGGTCGGCAAGCCACCTAGAACGCCCTCAATCGACGTAGAGACGAAGGAGGAACAACAGATAGTAGATGGAAAAAAAGTTAGGGCAAAAAGAATGTAAAAAGATAAAAGTTTTGTATTTGATCGATTGGATACCCTAATCGGCCGTGACCCTTTATATTTATAGGGTGGGTGGACTTATCCCGCAAAAAATCCTATTACAAGATCTAAATCTATTAAAAACCCTTGTTGTACTCGGATTCCACTTGGACCGGTCAGACCGGTCGACCCTACCGTCAGACCGGTCGGCTGCTGCCGGACCGACTACAGCTTCTGACCGGTCAGACCGCTAGGGTGTAGCGGTCAGACCGGTCGGTATTGTCGAATGCCAATTTTGGTCGTCAACATATGCCCCCCTGTTCTTTGGCAAAGCTTGCGTGCCAAAGAACACTCTTCTAGACCAAAATTGTCTAAGGTCGATAACAATTTATCGGCCGTATCTTGCTTCTTCCTCAAGCTGATGATGAAACAACTTGCTTGGGCTTCCATACCTGCTTCATAGTCGCCGACCATGCTGGTATAACCTCCGCTTGCTGTTCCATGGACTCTTTCTTGCGCATCCTTTGCAGCCTCCTCTTTTGCTGCAATCAATGTCCTTTCTGACTAGATTATCCCTAATTAGTCTTTGCGAAGCAAAGCTTGGATATATAGGAGGATAATGAATATAATATGACTACATGTGCATCCTACTATAATCCAAAGGCATATAACAAGGATACCAGCAATACCATGGAACAATCGGTCCATTAAATGAATTTCCTTGGCTCAAACTCGATTGCTCTTGAGACGATGATGGCTTTGTATCCTTGACTTTGTCCGCCCGCCCCCTCTGCTTCTGGACGACTCCTTTCTTCTCATATTTGGCCAAGAGTTATTTAAAACTCGGCCTTCCTTTTTCTTTCTTGTTTCTGGAATTCTTTCCAGAATTTCCTGAGCGACCGGTCAAACCGGTCTGAGCAGATCTGGCGCCTTTCTTCTGTTCTTGCCCCCCGAGTACTGAATTCTTCAACGAATCTTTAGGGACCTTCTTTGCTGGAGCTTCCTGATGAGATTTCGAAGGCTCAGACCTCTCTTCACCAATAATTATATTTTTTCTTTTTGTTGATTCGGCTTGATTTGGCCGAATTAAAACATTAGGATTACTCAATTCAAGCACATGTGTATGTGCAGGGAAAGGATTCTGATCCACCTTCATTTGTGGAACAATTATTCGGCCTTCGTTAACAGCCGATTGAATTTGCCTTCGAAGCACATTGCAATCATTAGTCGCATGAGAGAAAGTATTATGAAATTTGCAATAAGCTCGCCGCTTTAATTCTTCAAGCGGCGGTATGACATGCGATATCTTGATGTATCCATTCTTATATAATTCATCAAATATCCTATCACATTTGGATATATCAAAAGCAAATCTTTCTTGCCAATCATTATGAATCGGCTTAAGAGAACCGCAAACGCAAGGTTTATCATTGGAGGGCCAAACAAAGTCAGCGGTATAAATATATTTACCTTCATCGTCCAAACCATTGGAATCACACCCAAGCACATAAACAGAACGATTAGGTTTTTCATTGGACTTTTGAGAGTCTCTAGCTTCTTTAGCTCGGCTTTCATTAGCCAGAGCCTTTTGTAGGACTTGACTAACATCTAGGAACTGTTGTCCCTCTAGATTTGCTTTATGAAAATCAAGTAAACCAGCAAAAGCTAGATCAGCCAAATCTCTATCAGAAATTGTCAAACTATAACATTGGTTTCTAGTATCTCTAAATTTTCTAATATACTCAGAAACACCTTCATGTATTTTTTGTTTAACCGATGAAAGATGTGACAATCTCAATTCAGTTTCACCAGTAAAGAAATAATCATGGAATTTCTGCTCTAAATCAGCAAAAGTGAAAACTGAATTAGGTGGCAATGAAATAAACCAAGTAAATGCAGCACCCGATAGAGATAAAGGAAATAACCTCAATTTTTAAATGTCATTAGTGCTAGCTTCACTATATTGTATAATAAATTGACCAATATGCTCCAATATAGTTCTACTATCATCACCAGTGAATTTAACAAATTCAGGAATTTTAAACCCTTGAGGATATGCAACATAATCGTAATTCTCAGGGTATGGTCTTTGATAAGTTCGGCATTTGGCTTTAGGTTCTATACCAAAGGTTTGCCGAAATATCTTCATCACCTCTTCTTTAATACTACATGATCCAACATCATCAGCATTAGGCCGATTTGTGATCGCTGTACTAGTAGGTTGAGCAAAGTTCAGCGGTGTAGAATGTCGCAACGAACTTGCTGCCCTATATGGCACATTGACATTAGGTGATGCATTATAATTAATTCGACTATGCTGATTAGCCGAATTAGTCGCAATAGCATTATTAGTTAGAATTGCCGAACCACGCATCGTCTTATCGGTATTATATGTAGATGTATTATTACCGACAGACTTCATACCAAGATGTATTTCAATTCGGCTAAAACGGTCATCAAACATATCCTGCATATTATGACCAATAAATTCCAACTTATTATTTACATGAGAAGCAACAGCGCTATCTATCATATTAGTTACTTCTGAATCAAAAGCAGACTGTTTATCCTCATCAAATTTTACCTCAAATTGTGAAGCATCGAAGGCGTCATCCGTCGTGATCTTCCCTTGTCGGTCGATGGAAGTGCGAGATGTACTGGTTCATGGCTTCTTCTTCTAGCCTCTGGATCTCCTTCTCCTTCTCTTCTCTGATCTTCTTCTGGATGTCATCAAGAATCTTCTGATGCTTGGCCGGAAGTTGTTGAACATTCGGCCTCCGGATATTGGCAGAATCAACTTCACTAGGTTTAGGAATACCGGTCATGGCAACCGATTTATTTTTTTCTTCCCCAGCGGAGTCGCCAAAATATGTTGGCACAGAACTAGAGCCAACACACGAAAACGCTTGAACGCGCAGCGAGCAACGGCACGACGCAGCGCTGATGCTCAGACCGATCAGACCGGTTGGGTATACCGGTCAGACCGGTTGGGTATACCGGTCAGACCGGTTGTTGCCGGGCAGGCCGGCGGCGAAACCAACGAACGTCGCCCAGGAAGGATCCGCGGGGCAGGCGCACGCAGGGTTGTTCTAGGGTCGGCGGTGTAGAATGTCGCAACGAACTTGCTGCCCTATATGGCACATTGACATTAGGTGATGCATTATAATTAATTCGACTATGCTGATTAGCCGAATTAGTCGCAATAGCATTATTAGTTAGAATTGCCGAACCACGCATCGTCTTATCGGTATTAGATGTAGATGTATTATTACCGACAGACTTCATACCAAGATGTATTTCAATTCGGCTAAAACGGTCATCAAACATATCATGCATATTTTGACCAATAAATTCCAACTTATTATTTACATGAGAAGCAACAACACTATCTATCATATTAGTTACTTCTGAATCAAAAGCAGACTGTTTATCCTCATCAAATTTTACCTCAAATTGTGAAGCATCGAAGGCGTCATCCGTCATGATCTTCCCTTGTCGGTCGATGGAGAAGTGCGAGATGTACTGGTTCATGGCTTCTTCTTCTAGCCTCTGGATCTCCTTCTCTTCTCTTCTCTGATCTTCTTCTGGATGTCATCAAGAATCTTCTGATGCTCAGCCGGAAGTTGTTGAACATTCGGCCTCCGGATATTGGCAGAATCAACTTCACTAGGTTTAGGAATACCGGTCATGGCAACCAATTTATTTTTTTCTTCCCCAGCGGAGTCGCCAAAATATGTTGGCGCAGAACTAGAGCCAACACACGAAAACGCTTGAACGCGCAGCGAGCGACGGCACAACGCAGCGCTGATGCTTAGACCGGTCAGACCGGTTGGGTATACCGGTCAGACCGGTTGTCGCCGGACAGGCCGGCGGCGAAACCAACGAACGTCGCCCGGGAAGGATTCGTCGGGGCAGGCGCACGCAGGGTTGTTCTAGGGTCGGCAGGCCACCTAGAACGCCCTCAATCGACGTAGAGACGAAGGAGGAACAACAGATAGTATATGGGAAAAAGCTAGGGTAAAAAGAAAGTAAAAAGATAAAAGTTTTTGTATTTGATCGATTGGATACCCTAATCGGCCGTGACCCTTTATATTTATAGGGTGGGGTGGACTTATCCCGCAAGAAATGCTATTACAAGATCTAAATCTATTAAAAACCCTAGTTGTACTCGGATTCCACTTGGACCGGTCAGACCGGTCGACCCTACCGGTCAGATCGGTCGGCTGCTGCCGGACCGACTACAGCGTCTGACCGGTCAGACCGCTAGGGCGTACCGGTCTGACCGGTCGGTATTGTCGAATGCCAATTTTGGTCGTCAACAGGTATAACTTTTGGGGATGGTGATACTTTTAAGAAATCTATTAGGCAGTATGCAATAAAAGGTGAATATAAAATTGCAACTTCCTATTCTGAGTCAACAAAGTATAGAGGTTATTGTAAAGCTGAAGGGTGCAAGTGGACGATACATGTATCACAATTGCAGGATGAAAAGACTTGGAAGGTACTAATGGTTCTTTTACCCTTTTTACCTTTTTTATGTACTGATTTTTTATACTTTTTGTGAACAGATTTTTGTTTGCATTATTTACAGATAAAGAAGATACCTGAACCACACACTTGCCAAAGCACTGGAAAGGTTGAAAAGAACAACATGGCAAGTAATCATTGGGTTAGAGAGAGGGTTCTTGATTGGCTTGCAAAGGATCCTACAATTGGGGTTAAAGCACTTAAAACCCGACTAGAAGAATAGTATTACTTGCAACTATCATATTGTGTGGTATGGGATGGAAGAAATATGGTGGAACAACTCAAAGGGAAGTGGGATGATAGCTTTGAGCATACTTTTAGTTTCAAGGCTGAGATAGAGAAAACAAATTCTGGAAGCCTTGTGGACATTAAATATGAGGAAGTTGGGAAAAAAATGAGATTAACAAGAATGTTTATTGCCTTGAAAGCCTGTGTGGATGATTTTTTAAATGGCTGCAGGCCTTTCCTTTGGCGTGGATTCCACACATTTGACTGGAAAATGGAGGGGCCAACTTGCATATGCAACTGCTATTGATGGGCACAATTGGATGTTTCCAGTGAGTTATGGTGTGTTTGGTTCAGAGACAACTGACAATTGGTCTTGGTTTTTTAGCAGACTTTATCAAGCTATTGGGTTACCTCTTGGACTTGTGATCTCAACAAATGCTGGAAAAGGTATTGATTCTGCTTTTACTCAAGTATTTACAAGTGGCGTTGAGCATAAAGAGTGCATGAGTCATTTAGTTGCAAATTTCCAAAAGAGATTTCGTGGAGAGGTCTTTGAGAAACACTTGTGGCTAGCATGTAGATCTTATCAAAGACACAGGTTTGAAGAGCATTTCAATCTGATGAAAGAAGCATGTCTTGAAGCCATGAAGTGGATACATGATAACCATAAGCACCTTCGGACAAGGCACCAGTTTTCTGAAGCAAGTAAGTGTTACTATGTCACAAATAACATAGCTGAAACATTCAATTGCTGGATTAGACATGCAAAATCCATGCATGTGGTTGAACTTATGGATACAATTAGACAACTATGCATGGAACAAATGTTCTTAAGAAGAAGAATTTCCAAGGAGCTTGAAGGCAGGATACTACCTAACATTATGAAGGACCTCAACGAAAGGAATAGGGGCCTGAAATATGTATGGAGGTATTCACACAAATATGGTGGCAAAAATGATGAGATGTTGGGTGAGGTAGAAGGTGTCACAAGAGATCTGGTTCATTGAAGAAATGTTGTTGATCTTCAGGAGAGGACATGCACTTGTAGGCGTTGGTAAGTTACCGGTTTACCATGTACATATGCTTTGTGTATTATCACTTCAATTCGAGGTTATAAAAATTGCAGACTATGTTTATGAATATTACTCTGTGGCGAAGTTTAAAAAAGCTTATGATAAGGCTGTGAAGCCGATGACAGATAAAAAACAATGGCCTCAAGTGAACCCTGGGTTCAAGTTGTGGCCCCCAATTCTGAAAAGGGTGGCTGGTAGACCAAGGGTGAGAAGGTACAAATCAGCTGCAAAAGGTGGAAATGGAATGAGAACGACGAGATGTAAAAGGTGCAAACAGCTTGGACACATGGAGAAAACTTGCAATGAAACACACCACCACCTCTCCTCCAAAGCCAAAGAGAAAGATAGTTAAGAAAAAGTCACCGTAGCGCCATCTACTACTGCTGACCCACCGATACTATAACTCATTTATGAACATTATCGGTGTGCCAGCAGCACTAGATGGCACTACGGTGACTTTTTTTCTTACGTCTCTTTTTTCTGCACATCCACCAGTTCTTTTTTCTCCGGCCGCCACCCATCCGCCGGTGTCCGTCTGCTGCACCCGTCACGCCGCCAGTTGCGGCGCTCGTCACGGCCGTCTCTGTGCCGCCTGTCATGGCCGATTCTTGCTGACTCCATCCGTAGGACCCAGTCGTGGCACCCTTCCTCGCCGCCCATCTGCTTGTCCCGCCGCCCCATCCGCCAGTCGCGGCCTGCTATTGCTCGTCCGCCTGAGGCTGAAGCTGAACCCGAGCTGCCGGTTTTCTGCATGGAGGAGCACCACCGGAGTAGGAGAAAGAGCGTCTCGCCCAGCACGTTGCTGGTCTCGGCTGCTCCGGCTCAAGTCAAGCCCGTACTCCCTAGATCTAAGAGAGAAAAATTAAGGTGAGAAGTAAATCAGGGAGAAGGGGGTACAGGGGACAGAGATCGACCTGCCTATCAGCGGTGATATCGCAGCTGTTGATGCTCCTTAGAGCCCCAATTTACGTACCGCAAGCGCAAGGATCATGTAGCTTTTCCCTTAGAGTACTCCACCAAGGTTTATCAATCCGTGGATCGGAAGCAAACCGACTAGAGTTTACCATCTAATCTATCGAACCTATCCTAAACATGAAGCGAAGATTGCATATAAACTGAACACTTGATAGATATGAATGAAGTATAAGTGTTCATCACACCCACAACCGTAGATGAGATAACACAACCAAAGAGTTAGGGCCTATCATCTCTAGGTACAGTTCTAGTCAAAAAGGTGATCAAAACATAGATTGCAATTCAACTAAAGGTACACGAAATCATATCTCAGAAAGGTGGCTCGCAAGCGGCCTACTTTCCCAAGGTCACCGGTGCGAGGTGCGTGTCGACTCCTAAGGTTTCCCAAAGCTTTACCCCAAATGCCCACCAAGTGCTCTTACTCGAAGCTCCTCCTCTTGGTGGCCGCGCCATGACTCCCATGATACTCACCATCGATCCTATTCCACATCATGTCGTCGCTAGGACTTTTCCCTCCGCCATGCTGTCACCACACCGGGGTAATCAACCAACTAGCTAAAACACGCTACCTCCACGTATCCGCAAGATATAGACTAATCACCACGAATAGATCTAATCTTACTATGAACATATGGATGCATCACATATGAGAAAGAAAGCATGCATTGAAGTAGACCAGAGTCGAGACAACTAGAATAAAGAGTAGATTGATATCACCATCGTGTGTGTACATACCCCGACGAATGTTGGGGATGACTCCCGAACTCCACTATGGCACAACCTCGCAGGGAGGCCATGGAGGCTAGGGGTGGCCTAAGCCATCTCCTAGGTACCTTCGAAGACTTGCGGCGGCCGTCGTCTCCCTCCGGCCTTGGCCCTAGGTTTTTGTCGAGTTCTGGCTGGACTGATTCCCCGAGTTGAATAAGGTGCGAGCTATTTATAAGCCGAGGAAGCCACCGGTCGAAGGGGATGCCGAACCGCCTCGGAAACGGGCTAGGCCGGCCGGCCTCATGGGCCTAGGCCGGCCGGCCTACCCTCTTTCGGGCCCGCCTCGGTCTCATCTTTCGCGTGTAGACTCCTCACATCTTCTAGAGTTTATGTCCTTCACGATTGCACCCCTTTGAACGTCGTTATCTTGGAGATATCTTTAAGTAAAGGATAGGATAGGGAATCCTTCCTTAAATCTTTATTTGCTTTGCTTAATCCCAAAGTATCTTGATCTCATCTTTGTGGGCTTGGTCCTTTGGGCTCTCTTGGAGGATGGATGTGCATGAATGGGCTTCTAATCAACATGGGCTTTGGTCCTTCCTTTGGGCTTTGGCCTTCGTCTTTCTCCGTGTTAGCGCTCGATCACGAGCCTCGTCGTTTCATGCTCCAAAATAGGCCAAAAACCTGCAAAAACGAAGTTCCTTCAAAATATATGTGCAAATGTGAAAAGGACCAATAATTAGGCCGGGATTAGGATGGTTAGTGATTTTGATATTAAATTCATGCCATTATCAAGGATAAACTAGTGATAAAATGGGTACTTAAGGAGCGCCAACATTCCCCCATGCTTAAATCTTGCTCGTCCTCGAGTGAGTCTAGGAGCTTTGCTTATAAAGAAATCAGTGTTGCCCCTCAATGTCCTCTCTGCACTTAGTCATACATAACAAGACATATTGCTCTCTCAAGTATTTAGCATTTAAGTTCATGTTGTGACCGGCTACTTTTTCATTATGGAAGATTGTCTAGCAATTAAAGAACAAGCCACAATAGTAAATAAATACAATGCTCTCAAACTTAAACGAACTTCAAACCTTTAACTTGTTTCATCGTGAAGTGTTTTCAAAAGAATGCATATCAAACATAAGTGAGGTTCTCTTGCAAAAGATCATGGAAATACTCATCTCATCAAGTCGCTCAAGCCTACATTAGATTGTCTTCAACCTATTCTACTCATATATAAAAGTGGAAGGCTTATGTGGAGCTTGGTAGGTAAAAACAATACTAGCAAAATATTATATGTGGAGCTTGGTAGGTCAAACTAAGAGTGAGATCTATTGGATTTACTAAGACTAGTCAAAAAGGCCATTGGAAAATAATGTTGGAGAGGGAGAAAGATGAAACACACACATTTAGATAGGTGGACATGTGTAAGTGGCAAATGGATGATCCCGAGACACAAATGAAGTTCTCGTTATCAGATTGCACATGGTTGAAAGATTTGAGTATGGAATAATTCTTCAAAGTAACTTGGAAAATTAATGAAGCCAAAAATAGCTAAGGAGCATTTTATTCTTCTTTTTTTCTTTTATTTTTCTTTTCTTTTTTATTTCTTTCTTTCTTTTCTTTCTTTTTGCTCCTTAGAACTTTTGATAACATAGAATACTTACCCAGCCATCCCCCCATGCTTGAACGAATGCTCGTCCTCGAGTATGAACAGTGGGAGAACCAACTAGTTAGGGTAAGTATCTCAAATTCACCTTCTTCTTTGTAGAACCTCTTGAATCTCCGGGGAGCCTTGTCTCCCAAAACTTTTCTTTATATGGTGCCCTTGATTCTTTTGATTCCGTCAAAATGGTAATCCATACTCAAATTGGGTTGCGGTCAAGGAGGTAATCACAAAAAGATATTTTTGGTTTAGGGTGGATATCCAGCGAGGTTTGCAAAATTCCTGAAGTAGAAACTCACAATGCATGGATAAATAGGCTAGCAAAAAGAAGGTTACACAAAAAAAATGGAATGACCAGCTTCTTAGTCTCATACCAAAGAAATCAATTTTAATTCAACTCATCAAAATATAAGTTTGCAATCTAAAGGTTTCATCATGAAAGAATATGTATGTATAGGCTTTGGTAGGTAGAACTTTGCAAGAGATTCACAAATGTAGATAACATAGGAATTAAGTTTTCAAATTAAACAACACAAGGTGTAAGGTCATCGGTAGACTTAAACAAAGAGCAACATAGAATATGTGGGTCTAGAATTTAGTCATTTAACCTCCACAAATAAAAGAGCCGGTATTTTAATCATTTTAATTCCATTTAATTGAGAGCAAATGGTCATGTCATATACAACATAGCGTAGGTAAAATAAAGCAGCAACTTTCATCACTTTTCCATAAGCAAGAGCATATAAGAATATCATCGTGGTGAGCACAAGGTGTTGGTGCTTATCATTCATTGAAAACAAAAACAAATCTAGGTTGTACTCCTAGTAGCCATGTTATTATAGGGAGAGATATACAAAGATTGCATCTATGGTTGAAGGCATATATGTACAAGCATTTAGAAAAAGAGAGAGTTGAGAAAGAATTACCGTCCTTCTCGATGCTCATAATGAAGTGTAGCGCGGCCTCCCCCATACTTAAGCATTGTGCTAAGCATGTAAGAAGAATCATGAGCATCTTGTGGCAACCGTGATTATCTTACTCCATGAGATATTTCTTCCTTGTCCACGAAATCCTCCCCCATGATTAGCATGATGCTAGACGTGGAAGGAGAAGATGGACCATCTTGCAATTCTGGAAGTCCTTCCCTCATGTGTATGAATATCATCTTCATTGTGTCTTCACCTTTGTTGCCTCAATTTTCTTCAACTTCTTCTTATACTACGTCATGGTCCCAATCATTGCATCACATCGTCGTCGCCTCCTTCAATTCCTCGTTGTCCCATTGCTACCTCATCTTCACGAATTTTTTCTTTCAATTTCCACAACAGAACATGTACTGAAACATTGCTCCATTGCGAAGTGCATGAATTTTCCTTTTCAACGAGTCCTCATTCGCCCAAAATTGATTCTGAACAAGAGAGTTATGTCCATTTCATCCCAGCGCTGCAATCTGTCCCGACGAATTTCAGAACGCGCAACGTCCAATGTTCTTGCCATATCTCCTTGTACGGGTCTTCAAATTCAATGATCTTGGATGCGTTGGAACGGAAATTTCATGGAGCTTCTGAATATCAACTTTTTCTTCCTTGTACATCTCTGTCCATGTGCAAAATTTGATGAAAACAGTGGGGCTTGCTCTCGAACTTTGGAGGTGTTGACGAATTTGATTTCTTCTTTGATCACGAATTCATGGGAACACTTTGTCATGCCTGCAAAACAATTGAAGTGCACAATCTACCCCCAAGGTGACAGTTGGGAGTAGAAACAATTACCAACAAACCAAAAACATCCCCTAAGATACTTAACTTGTGGCATAGTTAGTCTAGTGAAAATTAAACCTAATGGGTGTATGTGAATGCAAGTGGGAGGTGTGTGTATGCGAATGAGAGGAAAATGGATTGCTATCTTGGTCAAAAGAGCTTAAAGATGGAGGTCCGCAAACAAGTTTAAACACCACGTTTACACAAGATTGCAAAAGATAAATGCTATCATGATAAGCATTACATGGATAGGAAAGCATACATCAAAAAGATTGAGACCAAGCTAGCAAAATGAGGGCATGAACAATGGAATGGATGCAAAGGACAAATGCAAAGTTAGCAAAAACAAGTGTTAGCAAGGTTGAAAGGACCTTTCGATGTCGTTCCGCAACTAGCTTATTCAAAAACAATTGCTAAGAGTGACAAAAAGCCTTCGCGAAACTTCATAAGAAGTGAGGCTTTTGTCAATGAAAAGGTTATTTATCGAAAAGGACCAAGAAACCGAGCTAACAAGGTTTTAGAAGTAGGTTTATGGGTTTCCTATATTTTTGGCTTAAAACAAAAATTTTGAAGAGAGAGTGTTGGGTATAGAAATTCTATCTAAGGTCGTTTTTTTAAAAAAACTAGAGAGAAACAAAAGTTAGATTTTTTTTTGAAAGAAAAACATAACCTATGGTTTTAGGATTGCTCTATGAGTGGTTTTCCTAAGGGTTTTAGGATCTCAAAAGTGAGGCTAGTCAATGTTTTTTTAAAAAGAGTTTTTTTTTAAATACAACTTGCAATGCAATGCAAGGGTGAGACGAACAACATGGTATGCAATGCAACACAAGGTGGGTGAACAAAATGATATGACATGATGAGGTGGTCTAAAACAAAACAAAAAGTTAGCCTAAGTTAACTAGCCACAAGTTTAGAATCAAAGAGCGGTGCAACACTTCATATTTCCCTCTAAAAGGACACAAATAAAAAGACTCTAAACACTAATAGGCACACAAAAAGGTCTACAAGTTTCCCAAGATCAAATAACAAAGTGCTCCCTCAATAACATTTAGAAAGAACAACATGAAGTTGTGGTTTTGTTAGAGCAATGGTACAATGTTACTTGATATTCCGATTAAAGAGTGCAATGTAGACGGTCATATTAAAAAGATAGGGTTGCCTCCCGCAAAGCGCTTCATTTAAAGTTATAGAGCTCGACTTTCTTACCTTCAAATTGATGCGAAGCCATGATCCTTCATACAAGAGGTGAAGGTGTTCCATGCAGCTCTTATTCCATTTCCCATGTTGGACATGATCAATCACGCTTAATGGAAAACTTGCCTAATCGTCTCTCACATCATCGTCACCTCCTTCTTTGTTGTCCTTCGTCGCTACCTTTCTTTTCACAGATTTTCCTCTCTGTCCAGATTGGGAGTTGCACCAACCAATTGATCCAATGCATGGTGCACGAAATCTTCTTTCCAACAAGTCTTCATTTGCCCAAAACGCATTCCAATTGTGGGAGTTATGCCCCTTTTCCCCGTCACTGCAATCTGCCCCGTGCTGATTTCAGTACGTGCATCTCCGATGTTTGAGACATAGCTCCTCCCATGGGTCTTCAATTGTATCGATCATGGATGCATTGAACCGAGGACTTGATGGAGATCCTGAATATTCAACTTTCTTGCATTGTAAATCTCTGGACTTGTGCACAAAATTGATGAGGCTTAGCGACGTCCGTTCTTAAAACTTGAAGATGTTGATGATGGTGATCAAAATTTTGGGCACGGTTTCCCTCCTCACCATTTGAGTTTCATGTCCTGCATGGTTAGTGAAATTCGGGGCTTCTCCCGACATGTGCTCTTTTAGGGTCATGTGCTTGACCAAGCGCAAAGCAAAATCGAGATTTGCAATTATTTGTAAACATATGCAACATAATCACATCTTCAATTAAATTTCATCAACAAGGCATGGCGTAATTAAATGCAGCATGTGTTTCTTGCATAGCGCGGAGCTCATTATTAGGCAGAGGTTCTTTAAGCGTGAAATCAACATTCTCAAGAAACTCTAGCCTATCATCATGAAAAGAACAAGGCATAGAATTTAAACTTTCATTCCGACTATCGGTTCGAACATGAGATTTTTTAAAGATTATCAACAAAACCAATAGAAGCTTGAGAATTCAATGTATACCTTAGCCTCGGAGCTTTTTCATACTCATTGGAGTCGTGGTGCTTTGTGCGAGATGTCATCTTGATGCACTCTTCGTGGTCCGTCGTGGTTTGCTTCTCACGTCTCCATGTGTTGATTGTTGCGCTCTTGTAATCCGTCGTGGTTTGTTTGCAACATCTTCGTTTGTCGAAGGTCGACCGCTTGTGCCTTCATTTGCCAATGTCATTGGGGTTCTTCCTCTGCTCCAAGCCTCTGAATTTTATCATGTACGCTTGATGAAAGCATCGCCCAAGCTCCCCTTCATTGTTGTCATCGTCATCTTCTCTATCTTGTTCTCATTGCGTTGCTCCTGCCTCTTCTTCGTGGAATCTCTCCTGTATATTCAACAGAACATATACCAAAATATAGCTCTATTGAAAAGTTTATGAAATTACCTTTCTAACAAGTGGTCATTTGCTTTAAACGGAGTCCAAACGAGAGAGTTATGACTGTTTTACTTTAGCGTTGCGTGCTGTCCAAAAAATTTCAGAGTGCACGACCTTCGATGTTTTGGCCATAACTTCTTGTAGAAAACTTCGATTGACTTCATTCTTGATTCGTTGGAATCGGAACTTCATGGGGGAATCGATCCGAAGATGTCGATGATCTTGATCTTGTGGTCTTCGGAGCGTCTTGTTGTGCATCCTTGGCTTCAAGGTCATCACCATTGATTCACCAGCGAGTAGCATGGCTCCAATGGTTTGTCTCCATGGTTCTTGCTTTGTCTAAGGTGTCGGGATCGAAGGAGGCTCACGTGCTTTGTGTCGATGATCAGAGTGGTCTCTTTCTTTGATTGTACTTGACTAGAAGCTTCTTGGGCATCCCATGGAGAAGATGGGTGGTATTATGGTTCCTCTAATCTTGTTGCCTCCAGCGTTGGCCAACTTCAAATCATCAACTTTTGTGCACAAGGTCCTCCAAACATCTTGCGACATCATCATCACTTTCTCCATTGTTTGTTGCTGCCTCTTCTTCGTTGAATTCCTTGATTATCCTGCACAGAACATGTACCAAAATTCTACTCCATGGAAAGCCTTATGAAATTACCTTTTCAACGAGTGGTCATTGATCCCAAACGGACTCCGGATGAAGAACTTATGGTCATTTTACTCCGGCACTACGCGCTGTCCCGAGACATTTCAGAACGCGCAACGTTGAAAGATTTTACCATAACTCTTCACACCGATCTCCAAAATTCATGATTCTTGATGCGTTGGAAAGAAGACTTGATGGAGCTTTATAATATACAATTTTCTCTCATGGAACTTCTCTGATCATGGACGAAAATGTCATCACAACAGCAGCACTTTGGAGATGATGATGATCCGATCGCACGATTTTCTTCGCGGGCATGCTTCATACCTATTGCTTGAACAAACAATTCTTCCCAAAAACATCAGTCTTTAAAATCAATTGACATGGTGGCGTACCTTATTTATCATCTTTTATTTTGGGGAGTGGGGACTCGATAGCGGATGCTGGGCCACTAACAAAAGTTAGCACCTACCACTAAAGAGCGGGTCTTCGCGTAGCCATCAACTTGCTTGAGTGAGATTGGACTTGTCAAAGTACGGACGTTGAGAACTTCTCAATCGCTTTGTGTCTAGGGTTTTACCTGCATTCATGGACACAAACAAGAAACACAGGATATATGCAATAATAAAATTAGAGTTAGTCCAAAAAGATAGATAGATCTCCCTAGGGTTCGTGTTGCCGATCCCCGGCAACGGCGCCAGAAAAGCTTGTTGACGCTCCTTAGAGCCCCAATTTACGTACCGCAAGCGCACGGATCGTATAGCTTTTCCCTTAGAGTACTCCCCCAAGGTTTATCAATCCATGGATCGGAAGCGAACCGACTAGAGTTTACCATCTAATCTATCGAACCTATCCTAAACATGAAGCGAAGATTGCATATAAACTGAACACTTGATAGATATGAATGAAGCATAAGTGTTCATCACACCCACAACCGTAGATGAGATAACACAACCAAGGAGCTAGGGCCTATCGTCTCTAGGTACAGTTCTAGTCAAAAAGCTGATCAAAATATAGATTGCATCTCAACTAAAGGTACACGAAATCATCTCTCAGAAAGGCGGCTCGCAAGCGGCCTACTTTCCCAAGGTCACCGGTGTGAGGTGCGTGTCGACGCCTAAGGTTTCCCAAAGCTTTACCCCAAACGCCCACCAAGTGCTCTTACTCGAAGCTCCTCCTCTTGGTGGCCGCGCCACGACTCCCATGATACTCGCCATCGATCCTATTCCACATCATGTCGTCGCTAGGGCTTTTCCCTCCGCCATGCTGTCACCACACCGGGGTAATCAACCAACTAGCTAAAACACGCTACCTCAACGTATCCGCAAGATATAGACTAATCACCACGAATAGATCTAATCTTACTATGAACATATGGATGCATCACATATGAGAAAGAAAGCATGCATTGAAGTAGACCATAGTCGAGACAACTAGAATAAAGAGTAGATTGATATCACCATCGTGTGTGTACATACCCCGACGAATGTTGGGGATGACTCCCGAACTCCAACATGGCACAACCTCGCAGGGAGGCCATGGCGGCTAGGGGTGGCCTAAGCCATCTCCTAGGCACCTTCGAAGACTTGCGGCGGCCGTCGTCTCCCTCCGGTCTTGGCCCTAGGTTTTCGTCGAGTTTTGGCTGGATTGATTCCCCGAGTTGAATAAGGTGCGAGCTATTTATAAGCTGAGGAAGCCACCGGTCGAAGGGGAGGCCGAATCGCCTCGGAAACGGGCTAGGCCGGCCGGCCTCATGGCCTAGGCTGCCCGGCCTACCCTCTTTTGAGCCCGCCTCGGTCTCATCTTTCGCGTGTAGACTCCTCGCATCTTCTAGAGTTTATGTCCTTCACGATTGCACCCCTTTGGACGTCGTTATCTTGGAGATATCTTCAAGGAAAGGATAGGATAGAGAATCCTTACTTAAATCTTTATTTGCTTTGCTTAATCCCGAAGTATCTTGATCTCATCTTTGTGGGCTTGGTCCTTTGGTTTCTCTTGGAGGATGGATGTGGATGAATGGGCTTCGAATCAACATGGGCTTTGGTCCTTCCTTTGGGTTTTGGGCTTCGTCTTTCTCCGTGTTAGCGCTCGATCACGGGCCTCGTCGTTTCATGCTCCAAAATAGGCCAAAAACCTGCAAAAACGAAGTTCCTCCAAAATATATGTGCAAATGTGAAAATGACCAATAATTAGGCCGGGGTTAGGACGGTTAGTGATTTTGATATTAAATTCATGCCATTATCAAGGATAAACAAGGGATAAAATGGGTACTTAAGGAGCGCCAACAGCAGCACATCTTGAAGGAGCGGCTGTTCGACATGACTGAGGCAGAGCGGGCGGGCCACGGCCTGGCTGCCGCCAGGGGTCGATGCGCCTGAGTGCCGTCGCTTGGTGTCGCCACGCCGCTGTCTCCCAGTCCTCGCGACACCCCGTCGGTGCCCCCAGGTCCTCCTCCCTCGCAACGCCGCGTGGCCAGCCCTTCCCCTCTCCCTCTCACTGCCGCCATTTGCACAGCAGCACACCGCGCGTGGCGAGGGCGCAAGCGGGGAGGAGCCCCTGTCGTCACCCGCCCGAGTGCTGCCGCCCGAGCTCTCGCCGCCCTCTGTGCTTGGTTTTCCTGGGCGCCGACGTGGGTTTTGGGTTCGGCGAGGAAGACAAAGAGGCAACAGAAAAAAGGGGAAAAGAGAGATGTTTGTCGAGGAGGGGAATCGAACCGCGGCGGTCTGAGTGGTGGCACGGGAGAGAGGGAGGCGGGGCACTGTTGTGTCGCGTTGAAGCGGATGATCTAGAGACTCTCAATCGTTGATCACTTGTTGAACCATCATCGGATGAATCTGAGGCGTTGACTTTGAAGTTGGTAGTTATCTGTGTATAATAACCTGGGTACACAATGGTGTAGATGTGGCTGCGCGGGGGCAATTTACTTGGGGAGAGGCTTAGGGAAGTTTGATTGGTGCATTAGTGGGTAGATATGAATGTAAGAAATGCAAGTTTATCCCTTTTATTTGGACATTATTGACATTCAGAATTGGTCGTTAATGAGCGTCAACACCTGCGGTGATGACACTGCCTTTCGGGGGCCAACATGATGTCTATGACATGGTGCGGTACAAGGACGTCACCGATCGGCTCGCCACAGCACTAACATTTATGGTTGATGCGGACGCAGCACTTGGCACATGCAATGTGGCCGTTAATATGCTTTCAGTGTAACAACAGCCATGCTGCCTACGCCAAGTGTTGTGTCCTCATCAACCGTAAATGTTGGTGCTGTGACCAGCCAATCGGTGACGTCCTTATAGCGCATCGTGTTGCAGAGATCATGAAGGCCCCGAAAGGCAGTGCCATCACCGCTGGGTCGAGGTTAACGATGTATACTTGTTCCGAAATAAAGATTTTTTTAACTTCTAGATGGTTTCAATGTGAGCGTGAATAAATACATCATTAGAGTGTCAAAATAATCCATTAGCAATACAAAATAAATACCAAGTATAAAATTTTAGTTTCACCTTTAAATATCTATTGAATGCGACAATTCAAATTCACATAAACATTCATATTGCAATTTATCTATAGTATACATGTATAAAACAAAAAACAACCTACCTACTAAAAGCATACTATAATTACCAAACTAACCATATCAGCTGAAAATAATTGAAAAAAAATCTCTATAAATTACCCACATTCAACCTAGCCAATAAACCTTCCCTCAAATTCAAGTCATCAGTTCTATATATCTCAAATCAATATATAAATCAAAGAAATCATGTTCATTCTCACTATTTCTAAAAATCACAAATTTCTCTAACCATGGAGCATAATACGAAGCATGAAGACAATCAATGAAGAGAGAATGAAGTTGCAAACCTTTAACGCACTTGGATGAGTGAAACCCTTACAAAAAATTGCAGCACCTCCTCTAAGGTGAAGAAGAACCCGATCTCGAACTAGCTCTGAGTGAAATGGCAGGCTCGGGCTCGGGGAGGAAGAAGGTTCCCGATATATAGTAGGCGCATTAGTACCGACTAGTGGCTCCAACCGGTACTAAAGCTCCCCATTTAGTACCGGCTCGAGCCACCAGCCGATATTAAATGTCCTCGAGGCCATTTAGTATTTGTTGGTGGCTCTAGCCAGTACTAAAGCTCCCCATTTAGTACCGGCTCAAGCTACCAGCCGATATTAAATGTCTTTGTGGTCATTTAGTACCGGTTGGTGGCTCCAGCCGGTACTAAATGGTTGCTAGCCGTTGCGCGCGGGTGTCGGTGGCGCACTTTAGTGCCTGCTGGTGCCTCCAGCCGATGCTACACAGCTCCCAGGGGCACTGCTGCTTAGGCCCGGAACTAAATATGATAGTTAGTACTGGCTGAAACCGTGCTCGGTCCTAAGGGCCTAGGACGAATATGCAATTTTCTAGCAGTGTGGGTCCCCTTACCTCCATCTTCCATGTGGCAGCTCCTAGTGCTCTTCCAAAGGCGATTGTGCTTGCGTCTACTCGTTCTACCGGCTAGAACCACCTTACTTACGGCTATAAATATGAGGGAAGGATCTTCATTTAGGAAACACAATTAGTTGCTCAGTCACTCTTCGTTGCTCGATCACTCTTCTTTATTGCAATTAGTCCTTAGGCTAGTGGAGTTTAGGCTAAAATAGTTCTTCTATAGGTTTTCGAGGTTGCAGTTCGGTAGAACTTTAGTGCTTTTTTCGCTTTGTAATACTCGGATATCTTTAATAGATTCATTTTCTTTATCTTTGTTTAAGCGTGGGCTTGGTCAATTGTGTGTCCCTTACTTTTTATACTTGTATTATACACCTTGCAAGATTATATGAGTAAATCTAGTGCCACGACATCAGTCCAGTATTCATCATGTGTTTAAGCGTGGGCTTGGTCAATTGTGTGTCCCTTACTTTTCTTTATCTTTGTTTAAGCGTGGGCTTGGTCAATTGTGTGTCCCTTACTTTTTATACTTGTATTATACACCTTGCAAGATTATATGAGTAAATCTAGTGCCACGACATCAGTCCAGTATTCATCATGTGTTGCTCTAGTGAAATGTTTGTCAATTCAGAGGGTCGAGGCCCCACGCATAGTACTAGAGGATCTCTTACCAATGCAAGCATATGGTCTGAGTTGGTCAAGTGTTGCAGGATGCGGTCCTAACCCACAGTTCGTACAAGTAGGCGGTAGGTGGTGCGATCCTTGTTCGTCCTTGTCCTTCGTGGTCCTTGTCCTACGTAATCCTCAACCTTTTTGGGTAGGATGGTAAGAAGTCTCTAGAGTAGCCATGATGGGCAGGTGGCTCCTCCGCCAGTTATGTCTGTTTCTCTCGAAAGTATCTGGGTGTCTAGAGCTGGGTCCTAAACTCCTAATCCTATGTATGTGTGTACAATATAGCCTTGTATGCTTAGATTAGAAGTACATAAGTTCCTCGTAGTTCACTTCTACCTCTCTCTGCCTAAATATTCTTGTTGAGCTTGAATTATCTTGCGTGTCACACTACCTCCATCCATATTATACTTACCCCTATTTGAACATTGGATATTCAATCAAGATTTATTCATAAACTTAACTATTTTTTAACCACCGTCTTCCTTGTGGAAATATAAATACGACACCCTAATATTCACGGTTAAAATGCTACAATGGTATTTCATGCACTTGAGAATTTATCTATGATTGTATGAAATACCAAAAGTATGCATGGACCGGTCAGAATGGTCTAGGTGATTTCATCAAAATGGAAATTTGACATCATTGTAGCATAGCTCTCGTCAAGGCAGTTGAAATGAATATATAGGATGTCTGATTTGGAGTTCGGATGCGATAGTTACGACTTGGGGAAGACTTGATCTAGGAAAAATAAGCCAGACTGGTCAGTGTTGGTGTAAGCCTGTTATCAGTTAGCGCACACTAAGCTGGAAAGGATGGACGCAATTTGAATTCAAGACTTGGCTGGAGCAGCTGGCGAGCCGGGAGCGCGCGTCGCCGGAGCGTCTGACAGTGTGTTTTCAGCAGTTTGTACCCTGTGTTATGTCGTGTGTGTTTAAACTTCAAGAATATCTGCTACTTGTATAAGTAGCTGAATGCTCAGAGAGTGTAGTAGTTCAACTCTCGTGGTGTGAACGTGATTGTACTCAAATCTATAATCAATGGAAAATAGCACTGTCCTCTGGACGTTCCAGAGCGCGCTGTCCAGTTCTTCGCGTGCGTTCTCGATGATCTAGGCTAGCCACCGGGAAATCTTGGCTGTGATTGTGATCCTGGTTCCAACAGTTAGACCAGTCCTAGCTGTACCGTTCGAGATAAGAGTTGTATTTTGATATGGAATTGTATGAGTTTCAGCTTCTAATGGGGTAAGACCTCTCCTTTGGTCATAGCCGACTGAGGGTATCAAATCGATCAAAATAAAATATTTTACCATTTTACCTTTTCTTTTGCCCTTTTCTAAACTCTAGCTCTTCCAACCCCAAATTATTATTCTTCCTTGATCTCTCTGCGAAGTACGTTTGAGGATGTTCTAGGTTGCCGACCTAGAAAAGACCAAGGTGCACTCGCTCGGATGCCCCGATAGGGTCCCTCCCGGGTAGACGTAAGGCACTTCCCTGCATGCTTCACATACACGTTTCCACAGCAACACTATCTGAAATTCGACAAACTTATCGGACCATGCCCACATAGGCTGGACTGTCGGGCTCTTAGAATGAGCTCTGCACACAACATTTTTTTTTGCGGGTTTACACAAACCATTTATGAAAACCAGGCTAAGTATAAGTATAGTCCTCCCTACACAAAGAGACTGTCTGTGGTTCACGTCTACTAGTTAGCCCGTTTTTCAAAACTCTTTCAACTTATATTCCTACCACTTTTCGATGAAACTAGCCCATATGTATGCAATGCAATTGTGCAACCAAAATGGCACTATTGAACCATCAAACAAATGAAAATAGACCCCTATTCATAGTACGGCCTGACAGTATTCATCCTCTAATCACCTTCTGATTTGTAAAAAAAAGGCCAATCATATACTTTTGCCTTATAATTTCCCTTGCCATAAAACCAAGCAATCGTTACAGGTTCAATTTAAGCTCATTTTAGCTCTGGACTAGCATATACTCATTTATCAACTAAAATTTTTAGTCCACAAGCATTATTATTAACTACCACAACATAAATTTTGGGCCCGTACGCTTTCAGATGGTCTCTCATCGGTTGAGTATTCGGAGTGAATTATGATGAATAAGTTGAGAATCATGGAAGGAAATATGGGATGATAGCCAGCATGCATTGCTAGGGTGGAGCTGATAGCACATGTATCAAACCATGTTGGTCTGCAACAGGCGGGCAAAAAGTAGTTCAGCAGCTCTAGGGATGTAAACGGATCGGATACGGACGGATATTACTGATATCGTATTTGTTTTCATATTTTTATTCGAATGCGGAGTCAAATATGGATAATGTTTGTTTTTGCCGGATAAGATTGCAATGGATGTCGACATCATAAAAATATAACTTCTGGGTATTCGGATACGGATCAGTCACGGATATTGAATACTCGGAAACAGATACGGACGGATAAAATCCTTCCAGACCGGATCGAATTCGAATACAGTCGGGAAATATCCGTACTATTTACATCCATAAGTAGCTCCAAAATCTTAATAATTTTTTCCTCTTAATCCTGGAGTCTGTTTTTAATCCATTTAAATCATAGTGTTGCTTTATATTAATGCACCAAAATAAGAGTCACCATGAATATTCCATTGTTTTATTTAAATTTATAAAATTAATATTTTTCAATAAATCAAGTCTACATTCAGAGAACATACCGTTTGAATTTAAATACACTATTTCAATATTTTGAATATGCTATTCTGATATTTTTACCAGTTAAATCAATAATATATACTTGATGAAAGCTAGATTTGCCTACCAATTGGGCTTCACTCTTGTCCCCAAAATAGGAGATTAGGAGTACAGGACCTGTAGATATGAAAACTCGTGGACCTTTATTCACCTCTTTTGACAGAATTATAAGAAACCATCATGAAATTCTTTCATTGGAGCAGTTGACTTAGTACTGTTAGTAAGATCTTTGAGTAGGATCTAAAATAGAACATCATGCTTAAGTTGGCGGGAACCTTCCAAAGTCGACCATGCTTAAGTGATGCAGAGGCCAAATGGTTCCTTTTTTCAACACCATGCATGCCTATGCATTGATTGACACGTTGTATCTGTTTGCCACACAGTTAAGAAATACTCCCTCCATCCAATTTTGATAGATATATTTGCATATGGCACAATGACCAAGGACAACAAATGTGCTTATCAATCTAATAAATGCAACATAGATTTTTTATTGGTCCTCTAATATTTTAACTGGAAACTCCTCGTTACTAGTGCTATTTATTGCTACAATCATGCCAATAGCAAATGTAGCTATTATTTTTGAATATTTAAGTTTTTGAAATATATCTATCAAAATTGGATGGAGGAAGTAATATTTCCACGCTATTCTGTGGTTAGAGGTTGACTCTATGAAGAACACACGTAAGAACGAGACGTCTTTTATGCCAATTAAAAAAGAAAAGGAAACACACGCCTTCCTAACAAAGGAAACCTCGCTGATTAAGTCTATTGTTGTGTATATAATTAATGTTCATGAGAAATCAAATGAAACCCTTATATTTCGCAAAAAGAAATTAAAACCTTATATATTCTTGGCTCGCCGATCGCCATTAATTCTCACCTGCTCAATCTTGATGAAGCGAGTGCCATACCCGTGACTATCGGATACCTTAGGAAAATTGCTGTTGCTGATCATCATGAATGTAAAGATATATGAGATATCTGTTTGCCGATATATAAGATAGCCACAGGACCGTTCTAGAGTGACATTATATACTCAACTACAGAAACAATTTTATCTGTCGATCGAATTTGAGGAATAATAACAGTGTCGTATACAATTGAATAATAATGTACTACTACAACAAACAATCTCAACTTTGATTTGTTACATCTTCCGATGGCGTCTCACAGCCAGTGTGTAGAATCGAAAGAGAAGTTTAATTTGAGATCGAATTTTTTTAGGACAAATAATTTCATCCTAAAAGTTCACGCACCAGCGTCTCTTCCCATTCAAAATAGAACCTTAGAATACTTAACTCCAGTCAGCAAGCTAGTGTTCCCACTTTCGCGGTTTCCATCGAGAATATAGCAAGTCATGATCATTTGCAGCAAACAAGATCTTCACAAAGCTTTCACAGTCCGATTTTGGTACATTAAGCGTAGTCACAGAAACCATAGTTACACTTCTTGTTGCTGCACTGGTTCCCGCACCTGCCGCAGTTGTCCTTGTCGAAGTCCAGGTCGACGCAGCGCCCGCCGCAGCAATTACCGCGGCGACTCTTGCACACCTTGTTGCAGCCGCCGCAGTGGTACGGGCTGGACATGGCGTCGACGCACTGGCCGCCGCAGCACGTCGCCCCTGGGCTCCCCCGCTCGAGGCAGACGGAGGCCGACTTCTTGGAGCAGTCGTAGACGGGCAGGGCGTTGGCCGCTAGGAACCGGCTCCTCCTGGGCGTAAGCCCCGCTTGGCCGGCGGTGGCGACTGGTGGCACGATGACGACCGCGGCGAGCGCCATTATGAAAAGCACGGCGAGGCTTCTCATGACGCGATTGGTTTTCTTTTTTGGCCTGCTGTTCCCGCCTTATTGAGAAAGAATCTAAGGGAGGGGATCGGCGAGCTCTTGTCTGGAGGGAAAGGAAAGCTTATATATATATAGGGGAGACACAGCCGTATGGCAAATGAAAGTCTGCAGCGTGCTACACGCATGCGCCGGTTGAGTACGTGAGTCCCGAATCAAAGAGCATGTAACTAAAACCAATATAAAGCACGGTCACCGACCTTCCAGCTAGCATTATTACCGCTAACGTGAAGCCGAGATTATCGATCAGTCTACAGACGACGCCTATGTTGCCCTTTAAGATGCCTTTGCACGTTTGCTCGTACATTGTTCCCCTCCAGCATGTAGAGCTGACTTTCTAGCGGACCTGCACATAGGTGGTAATATTGTCAAACATTTACCCCATCAAATGCAGGTACACTCGTGGCTATGAACATTTCCACAAGCATGGGTACCCCTTTGAAAAGCTAGACCCATAGATCTTTAAATTAGCAATGTCGTCACAAATATCTCGCTGTGGATTGGCATACCACCCATCAGATTTTTTTTATCTATTTCTTATTCTCCTAATAAAATTACACTCAGGGAGTTGAGTACAAATCGCTCCTATCATCCATTTGCTGCACCTAATCATTTTTCTTGATTTGATTAAATTTTGTATTTAAAATTCACCCACCTGATTTATTTATCTATTTCTTGTTCTCCTAATAAAATTACACTCGGGGAGTTGAGTACAAATATCGCTCATATTATCCATTTGTTGCACCTAATCATTTTTCTTGATTTGCTTAAATTTGGTATTTGAATTTCAAAATAATATAATTAAATAACCGTTATTAACCTCCATTTGTTGCACCTAATAATTTTTCTTTATTTGATTATTTTTTTATTTAAAATTCAAAAATAATATAATTAAATAACTGTTATTGACCGCCCTCCACCTCTAGCGAAAGTGTGTCTGATAGGATTCGAAATCGGATTGACTACTCCAAAGCTGGAGCATTTAGCCACCTTGACCTCCTCCCGCGCTTTCAAGAACCATGGATCATTATTTGTGAAACAGTTTCTTTGGCCCCCTAGTTCATACTTACAGTCGCATACTCTAAGCACTCTAGAAAATACACGGCACCCAACGACATTTTTAACTTACTGCAACATTGGAAGTTTACTTCTTCGTGGCAAGCAAAGTCGGGCTTTCCTTTCCGGACCCGTAAAACGGTGTCAAGATATTCTAGAATATACAACCCTCACATGGGTAGGCAGATTTACGTTGAATTGATATCCTGACCTTAACAAAAAGAACAGAGTACCAAGTATGGGAACGCCCCAAAGCCCCAATCACACACTAGCCACCGTGCCCTGCGTGGAGCGCAGGGCCGTGCCTTCGTTTCTACACACCGAAACCAAGGAGACGAATCAGACGACCGTGTGGAATCATGCATTCTGCATGATCTGCATGTAGCAGCAGCCTCCACTGCACTTCTGTGTTCAGATTCGTGGTACAAAACAATTCGACAGGCCGGATTCGTGCTCGCGTTGAACTTCTGCAGCTCCCTGATCTTCTGCAGCATATCATGTCTCCTGACCAGTTCTTTAAATTGAAGTCAGCATGTGTTTGGTGATGCAGGGGAACTGGCAACAGAAAAGGTCTACGTTGGCTGTCGTAGACACTAATTTATTGCAGAAATGATCGAGCTCAAACTTTTGTAAATAATTGTTTGGATGGTTCCTGGCATGCGCTTTCTCATATCCTCCACTTGGTCGCCCCATTGATCAATGAGCTAGTCGTCGGCTGCGCTAGGATGTGAGCAAATATAAAGAATTCAAATTTGATTTTCTGTGCATTAGCCTTAAATTAAAAAATCTCAGCTCTTCTTTTTCTTGGATCATTTTATTTAATTTAAAATGGATTTGATTACACAAGATTAAATAACCATAAGCTGCCAATTAGGGATGAAAACGGACGGGAACATGTAGGAGAAGTTCTTGCCTATTTTTTTGATGAAATAGGAGGGGTAAATCCCCTACTGATTATATTATATTAAGAGTAAAACAAACAAATGTGAACAAAGTGACAAGGAGACCTCATGAGACAAAGAAAGAAAGGAAAAAAAATGAAGAATTACACAAGAGTTTCTAGCCATTCTAACATAATAGGTTTGTTTGTAACGACTTTTTGCTCTTAGCGTAACTAAGGCAAATTGAGATTTGAAGCGCCAAAAGCATTCCTCTGATGAGATCTGTAATCCTTTGAAAATAATATCATTCATCTGCATCCATTACTCCAGCAATAGAGTATGATGATGCCCATAAAAAATGGTAGATTTAGTTGATCTTGAATTTCCTGAAGAGCCATGAGAGGATCTGTTTCCACAAAGACAATATCAAGCTTAAGCTAGCAGGTCTGAGCAAAGGGGCAAGTGAAGAACAGGTGTGACAAGGTTTCCTCGGTGCAAAGGGTGCAGCAAGCACAATCATAAGAGGGAAAAGCCATGTTTCTTCGTCTAAGGGAGCTCTCTAATACTGAGTCTATCTCGAAGAAACAACCAGAAGACCACCTTATATTTGTTAGAAGCAAAGGAAAACCTTATGTTTGTTCTAACAGGCTGATTTCCAGAGCCAATGATAGAGTAGATGAGTCGGCAAGTGACCTGTTAAATGGGCATAAGCCTTAGAGGAGGAGAAAAAAGGAGTGCCCCAAATGTATGACCAGGTATCATGATCCTCAGAGACAGGTAAACCATTTAAATCTTGTGCTAATTCATGAAGTTGCTGGGCAGCTTGTGTTGAATGGAGAAGATGGAAGAGAATCTCAGGTCCATCTGCATTTCGTGTAGCAATGAGTGAAATTTCAGTGTTTTTGGCAAAAGAGAACAGCTCAGGAAATTTTTTTACTATATTCATAAGTCCATATATGATCTGGAAAGAAAAAGGGTAAAGAAGATACCACATCTTTTTTTTACTCTTGAATATCATAGGAAAATGTGCTACCTTAATTTCTGATTGTAGAAGCTGGCATGCTTGTCCACACCTGGAATTGCTAGCATCTTGATCCAGTGTATAATAAAATAAATCCACTAAGATTCCCCTTGATCGAATTGATCTTCAAATTGGTTAATGAGTAGAAATATATCAGATTTGTGGAACACATCTCCAACAGCACTGATTTGTGAAAAGCATTTCGAACAATACATAATTTGATGTGAGCAATCACTATAAACAGAGTTTTGCTAATTACATCAGTGATATAGAAGTGTTGACGCAGAATTGGTCAACACATAAGCGCTAGAACGCGCGGATCGCAAACGATCGCATCACCAGTGATGAACACCGGCGACCGGTCAGACCAGTCGCGCCAACCGGTCAGACCGGTCGGGCACAGAGAACACTGCAGTCCTAAAACTGTGAGCTCGGGAGGGACCCCGTCGGAGCTTGCAGATCTAGAGTTGTCTTGAGGTCGGCAGGCCACTTGTTGACGCTCCTTAGCGCCCCGATTTGTATACCGCAAGCGCATGGTTCGTGTAGCTTTTCCCTTAGAGTATTCCCCCAAGGTTTATCAATCCGTGGATCGACAAAGAACTACCTAAAGTTTTCCATCTAATCTAACGGATCTATCCTAACATGAAGCATTGATTGCATATAGAGGGTAAACCTTTGACAGATATGAGTGATGTGTAAAGGTTGATCTCATCCATGAATATAGGTGTAACCATAGCTAAACCAAAGACATGACTAGGCCTATCGTCATCTAGTTGTAGTTCAAGCTAACGAGCAAATAAATCATTCATCTCAATCAAAAGCATCTTCAAACTCAAAATCTACAATTCGATCCCTCGATACTCCGCCTACTATGTGGAGACGGCCTGTCACGACGCCCCCCTTTTGAACGAAATACCCTGAAGCAAGTCGAACCCCCTTTGGTAGTTCCGCCATGAACCTCTAGCCACCATGACTACAAGATCACGCTAAGAGATCTATCTCGATAATAGATCTAAGATGAAGCAAACCCAAAGAAAAGAACGAAATTGAAAGAGAGAACATGATCGCTAATAGATTCGGAAGACATGATTATCATTACTCACATAATAGATTCGTTTGGATCGTCACCACCGAGTACATACCATTGACGACTCCATCTAGCTCATGAACTCCACCATGGCACAACCACGCAGGGAGGCCATGGCAGCTAGGGGTGGCCTAAGCCATCTCCTAGACAACTTCGAAGACTTGCGGCGGCCGTCATCTCCCTCCGGTCTTGACCCTAGGTTTTCGTCGAGTTCTGGGTGGATGGATGCTTCGAGTTGAATAAGGTGCGAGCTATTTATAAGCCGAGGAAGCCACCGGTCGAAGGGGAGGCCGAACCGCCTCAGAAAAGGGCTAGGCCGGCTGGCCCCATGGGCCTAGGCCGGCCGACCTACCCCCTTTCGGGCTCGCCTCGGTCTCATTTTTCACGTGCAGACTCCTCGCATCTTCTAGAGTTTATGTCCGTCACGATTGCACCCCTTTTGACGTCGTTATCTTGGAGATATCTTCGAGGAAAGGATAGGATAGGGAATCCTTCCTTAAATCTTCATTTGCTTTGCTTAATCCCGAAGTATCTTGATCTCATCTTCGTGGACTTGGTCCTTTGGGCTCTCTTGGAGGATGGATGTGCATGAATGGGCTTCGAATCAACATGGGCTTTGGTCCTCCCTTTGGACTTTGGCCTTCGTCTTTCTTTGTGTTAGCGCTCGATCACGGGCCTCGTCATTTCATGCTCCAAAATAGGCAAAAAACCTGCAAAAACAAAGTTCCTCCAAAATATATGTGCAAACGTGAAAATGACCAATAATTAGGCCGGGGTTAGGACGGTTAGTGATTTTGATATTAAATTCATGCCATTATCAAGGATAAACAAGGGATAAAGTGGGTACTTAAGGAGCGCCAACATTCCCCCCATGCTTAAACCTTGCTCGTCCTCGAGTAAGTCCAGGAGCTTTACTTATAAAGAAATCAGCGTTGCCCCTCAATGTCCTCTCTGCACTTAGTCATACATAACAAGACATATTGCTCTCTCAAGTATTTAGCATTTAAGTTCATGTTGTGACCGGCTACTTTTTCATTATGGAAGATAGACTACCAATTAAAGAACAAGCCACAATAATAAATAAATGCAATGCTCTCAAACTTAAGCGAACTTCAAACCTTTACCTTGTTTCATCGTGAAGAGTTTTTAAAAGAATGCATATCAAACATAAGTGAGGTTCTCTTGCAAAAGATCATGGAAATACTCATCTCATCAAGTCACTCAAGCCTACGTTAGATTGTTTTCAACCTATTCTACTCATATATAAAAGTGGAAGGCTTATATGGAGCTTGGTAGGTAAAAACAATCCTAACAAAACATTATATCTGAAATATTGTCAAACTAAGAGAGAGATCTATTGGATTTACTGAGACTAGTCAAAAAGGCCGTTGGAAAATAATGTTGGAGAGGGAGAAAGATGAAACACACATATTTAGATAGGTGGACATGTGCAAGTGGCAAATGTTTGATCCCGAGACACAAATAAAGTTCTCGTTATCGGATTGCACATGGTTGGAAGATTTGAGTATGGAATAGTTCTTCAAAGTAACTTGGAAAATTAATGAAGCCAAAAAGAACTAAGGAGCATTTTATTCTTCTCTTTTTTTTCTTTCATTTTTCTTTTCTTTTCTCGTTTTTTCATTTTTTCATTTTTCTCTTTCTTTCTGTTTTTTTTCTTTCTTTTTGCTCCTTAGAACTTTTGATAGCATAGAATACTTACCCAGCCATCCCCCATACTTGAACGAATGCTCGTCCTCGAGTATGAATAGTGAGAGAACCAACTAGCTAGGGTAAGTATCTCAAATTCACCTTCTTCTTCGTAGAACCTCTTGAATCTCCGGAGAGCCTTGTCTCCCAAGACTTTTCTTTATATGGTGCCCTTGATTCTTTTAATTCCGTCGAAATGATAATCCATACTCAAATTGGGTTGTGGTCAAGGAGGTAATCACAAAAAAGATATTTTTGGTTTAGAGTGGATATCCAGCGAGGTTTGCAAAATTCCCGAAGTAGAAACTCACAATGCATGGATAAATAGGCTAGCAAAAAGAAGGTTACAAAAAAAAACCGGAATGACCAGCTTCTTAGTCTCATACCAAAGAAATCAATCTTAATCCAACTCATCAATCTAAAGGTTTCATCATGAAAGAATATGTATGTATAGGCTTTGGTAGGTAGAACTTTGCAAGAGATTCACAAATGTAGATAGCATAGGAATTAAGTTTTCAAATTAAACAACACAAGGTGTAAGGTCATCGGTAGACTTAAATCAAAGAGCAACATAGAATATGTGGGTTTAGAATTTAGTTATTTAACCTCCACAAATAAAAGAGCCGGTATGTAATCATTTTAATTTCATTTAATTGACAGCAATTGGTCAAGTCATATACAACATAGCGTAGGTAAAACAAAACAGCAACTTTCATCATTTTTCCATAAGCATAAGGCGTTGCCAAAATGTATCAATGTGGTGAGCACAAAGTGATGGTGATCCTACACTTATTGAAAATAAAAACAAAACTAGGTTGTCCTCCTAGAAGCCATGTGATAGGTTGAGAGATATATACAAATGTTGCATCTATAGTTGAAGGCATATATGTACAAGCATTTAGAAAAAGAGAGAGTTGAGGAAGAATTACCGTCCTTCTCGATGCTCGTAATGAAGTGTAGCATGGCCTCCCCCATACTTAAGCATTGTGCTAAGCATGGAAGAAGAATCATGAGCATCTTGTGGCAACCGTGATTATCTTACTCCATGAGATCTTTCTTCCTTGTCCACGAAATCCTCCCCCATGCTTAGCATGATGCTAGGCGTGGAAGGAGAAGATAGACCATCTTGAAATTCTTGAAGTCCTTCCCTCATGTGTATGAATATCATCTTCAATGTGTCTTCACCTTTGTTGCCTCAATTTCCTTCAACTTCTTCTTGTACTAAGTCATGGTCCCAATCATTGCTTCACATCGTCATCGCCTCCTTCAATTCCTCGTTGTCCCATTGCTGCCTCATCTTCATGAATTTTTCTTTCAATTTCCAGAACAGAACCCATACTGAAACATTGCTCCATTGCAAAGTGCATGAATTTTCCTTTCCAACGAGTCCTCATTCGCCCAAAACTGATTCCGAACAAGAGAGTTATGTCCATTTCATCCCAGCGCTGCAATCTGTTCCGAATTTCAGAACGCGCAGCGTCCAAAGTTTTTGCCATATCTCCTTGTGCGGGTCTTCAAATTCATTGATCTTAGTTGCGTTGGGATGGGAATTTCATGGAGCTTCTGAATATCAACTTTTTCTTCCTTGTATGTCTCTGTCCATGCGCAAAATTTGATGAAAACAGCGGGCCTTGCTCTCGAACTTCGGAGATATTGACGAATTTGATTTCTTCTTTGACCACAAATTCATGGGAACACTTCTTCATGCCTGCAAAACATTTTAAACACACACTACCCCTGGGGTGACGGTCGGGAGTAGAAACAAATGCCAACAAACCTACCATTCCTAAGATCTCAATTTGTGGCAAAGTTAGCTTAGCGAAACTAGTGAGTGTACGTGTGTGCTAGTGTAAATGCAAATGAGAGGAAGGTATATAAACAAAGACAATGTTTTCACCTAGTTCTAAACACCATGTTTATAACTAGGTTGCCAAACTTCTCCATAGCCAAAAGGACTTATTTAACCAAGGTCAAAACACCATGTCTATCCCAAGATCAATAGGCCTTCATAGCACAAGAAAAAATAAAGCGCATTGCAAAGCTTATAAACCAACCAAATGCAACCTCATAGCTTGGTAACTAAATGATGATGGTCTTCAATCATGTCTAAACACCATGTTTACACAAGATTGCAAAAAGGAAAATGCTCACGTGAAGCATTAACATGGATATGAAAGCTTTCATCAATAAAGTTGAGACCAAGCTAGCAAAATGAGTGCATGAACAATGGTATGAATGCAAAGTGCAAATGCAAAGTTAGCAAAAACAAGTGTTAGCAAGGTTGAAAGGACCTTTCGATGTTGTTCCGCAACTAGCTTATTCAAAAATAATTGCTAAGAGTGACAAAAAAGCCTTCGCGACACTTCATAAGAAGTGAGGCTTTTGTCAATGAAAATGTTATTTATCGAAAAAGGATCAAGCAACCGAGCTAACAAGGTTTTATAAGTAGGTTTATGGGTTTCCTATATTTTTGGCTTAAAACAAAAATTTTGAAGAGAGAGTGTTGGGTATAGAAATTCTATCTAAGGTGGTTTCAAAAAAAAACTAGAGAGAAACAAAAGTTAGATTTTTTTTGAATGAAAAACATACCCTATAGTTTTGGGATTGCTCTATGAGTGGCTTTCCTAAGGGTTTTAGGATCTCAAAAGCGAGGCTAGTCAATGTTTTTAGAAAATGTTTTTTTAAATGCAACATGCAATGCAATGCAAGGGTGAGACGAACAACATGGTATGCAATGCAACACATGGTGGGTGAATAAAATGATATGACATGATGAGGTGGTCTAAAACAAAACAAAAAGTTAGCCTAAGTTAACTAGCCACAAGTTTAGAATCAAAGGGTGGTGCAATGCTTCATAAATCTCTCTAAAAAGACACAAGGAAAAAGACTCAAAACGCTAATAGGCACACAAAAAGGTCTACAAGTTTCCCAAGATCAAATAACAAAGTGCTCCCTCAATAACATTTAGAATGAACAACATGAAGTTGTGGTTTTTGTTAGAGCAATGGTACAATGTTACTTGATATTCCGATTAAAGAGTGCATGGTCATATTAATATATATAAAATAAAAGATCGGGTTGCCTCCCGCAAAGCGCTTCATTTAAAGTCATAGAGCTCGACTTTCTTACATACCTTCTCATTGATGCGAAGCCATGATCCTTCATGCAAGAGGTGAAGGTGTTCCATGCAGCTCTTATTCCACTTCCCATGTTGGACATGATCAATCACGCTTAATGGAAAACTTGCCCAATCGTCTCTCACATCATGGTCACCTCCTTCTTTGTTGTCCTTCGTCGCTACCTTTCTTTTCCCGGATTTTCCTCTCTGTCCAGATTGGGAATTGCGCCAAACAATTGATCCAATGCAAGGTGCACTAAATCTTCTTTCCAACAAGTCTTTATTTGCCTAAAACGGATTCCAATTGAGAGAGTTATGCCCCTTTTTCCCGTCACTGCAATCTGCCCCGTGCTGATTTCAGCACGTGCATCTCCGATGTTTGAGACATAGCTCCTCCCGTGGGTCTTCAATTGTATCGATCATGGATGCGTTGAACCGAGGACTTGATGGAGATCCTGAATATTCAACTTTCTTGCATTGTAAATCTCTGGACTTGTGCACAAAATTGATGAGGCTTAGCGATGGCCGTTCTTGAAACTTGAAGATGTTGATGATGGTGTTCAAAATTTTGGGCACAGTTTCCCTCCTCATTATTTGAGTTTCATGTCCTGCATGGTTAGTGAAATTCAGGGCTTCTCCCGGCATGTGCTCTTTTAGGGTCATGAGCTTGACCAAGCGCAAAGCAAGATCGAGATTTGCAATTATTTGTAAACATATGCAACATAATCACATCCTCAATTAAATTTCATCACCAAGACATGGTGTAATTAAATGCAGTATGTGTTTCTTGCATAGCGTGAAGCTCATTATTAGGCAAAGGTTCTTTAAATATGAAATCAACATTCTCAAGAAACTCTAGCCTATCATCATGAAAAGAACAAGGCATAGAATTTAAACTTTCATTCCGACTATTGGTTCGAGCATGAGATTTTTAACGATTATCAACAAAACCAATAGAAGCTTGAGAATTCAATGCATACCTTAGCCTCGGAGCTTTTTCATACTCATTGGAGTCGTGGTGCTTTGTGCGAGATGTCATCTTGATACACTCCTCGTGGTCCGTCATGATTTGCTTCTCACGTCTCCATGTGTTGAATGTTGCGCTCTTGTAATCCGTCATGGTTTGTTTGCTACATCTTCTTTTGTCGAAGGTCGACCGCATGTGCCTTCATTTGCCAGTGTCATTGGGGTTCTTCCTCTGCTCCAAGCCTCTGAATTTTATCATGTATGCTTGATGAAAACATCGCCCAAGCTCCCCTTCATTGTTGTCATTGTCATCTTTTCTATCTTGTTCTCATCGCGTTGCTCCTGCCTCTTTTTCGTGGAATATCTCCTGTATACTCAATAGAAAATATACCAAAATATCAATTTATTGAAAATTTTATGAAATTACCTTTCCAACGAGTGGTCTTTCGCTTTAAACGGAGTCCAAACGAGGGAGTTATGCCCGTTTCACTTTTGGCGCTGCGTGCTGTCCAGAAATTTTCAGAGTGCACAACTTTCAATGTTTTGGCCATACCCACTTGTAGGAATCTCCGATTTCTTGGTTATTGATTTGTTGGGACGGGAACTTCATGGAGCTTCTGAATATCCAAAAATATGCTGCTATTTGCTTTTGAGGTTGAACAGAATATTGATGATAACAATGACTTCTTACGAATCGATCCGAAGATGTCGATGATCTTGATCTTGTGGTCTTCGGAGCGTCTTGTTGTGCATCCTTGGCTTCAAGGTCATCACCATTAATTCACCAGCGAGTAGCGTGGCTCCAATGGTCTGTCTCCATGGTTCTTGCTTTGCCTAAGGTGTCGGGATCGAAGGAGGCTCCCGTGCTTTGTGTCGATGATCAGAGCGGTCTCTTTCTTTGATTGCACTCGACTAGAAGTTTCTTGAGCATCCCATGGAGAAGATGGGTGGCATCATGGTTCCTCAAATCTTTTTGCCTCTAGCGTTGGTCAACTTCAAATCATCAACTTTTGTGCACAAGGTTCTCCAAACATCTTGCGACATCATCATCACTTTCTCCATTGTTTGTTGCTGCCTCTTCTTTGTTGAATTCCTTGATCATCCTGAACAGAACATGTACCAAAATTCTACTCCATGGAAATACTTATGAAATTACCTTTTCAACGAGTGGTCATTGATCCCAAACGCACTCTGGATGAAGAAGTTATGGTCGTTTTACTCCGGCACTACGCTCTGTCCCGAGGCATTTCAGAACGCGCAGCGTTGAAAGATTTTACCAAAACTCTTCACACCGATCTCCAAAATTCATAATTCTTGATGCGTTGGAAAGTAGACTTGATGGAGCTTCAAAATAATCTATTATTTGCTCATGGTACTTCTATGATCTTGAAAGAAAAACTCATTACAACAGTAACACTTTGGAGATGATGATGATCCGATCGCATGATTTTCTTCGCGGGCATGCTTCATACCTATTGCTTGAACAAACAATTTTTCCCAAAAACATTAGTGTTTAAAATCAATTTACATGGTGGCGTACCTTATTTATCATCTTTTGCTTTGGGGAGTGGGGACTCGATAGCGGATGCTGGGCCACTAACAAAAGTTAGCACCTACCACTAAAGAGCGGGTCTTCACGTAACCATCAACTTGCTTGAGTGAGATTGGACTTGTCAAAGTACGGACGTTGAGAACTTCTCAATCGCTTTGTGTCTAAGGTTTTACCTGCACTCATGGACACAAACAAGAAACACAGGATCTATGCAATAATAAAATTAGGGTTAGTCCAAAAACTAGATAGATCGCCCTAGGGTTCGTGTTGCCGATCCCCGGCAACGGCGCCAGAAAAGCTTGTTGACGCTCCTTAGCGCCCCGATTTGTATACCGCAAGTGCACGGTTCGTGTAGCTTTTATCTTAGAGTATTCCCCCAAGGTTTATCAATCCGTGGATCGACAATGAACTACCAAAGGTTTTCCATCTAATCTAACGGATCTATCCTAACATGAAGCATTGATTGCATATAAAGGGTAAACCTTTGACAGATATGAGTGATGTGTAAAGGTTGATCTCATCCATGAATATAGGTGTAACCATAGCTAAACCAAAGACATGACTAGGCCTATCGTCATCTAGTTGTAGTTCAAGCTAACGAGCAAATAAATCATGCATCTCAATCAAAAGCATCTTTAAACTCAAAATCTCCAATCCGATCCCTCGATACTCCGCCTACTCTGTGGAGACGGCCTGTCACGACGCCCCCCTTTTGAATAAAATACCCTGAAGCAAGTCGAACCCCCTTTGGTAGTTCCGCCATGAACCTCTCGCCACCATGACTACAAGATCACGCTAAGAGATCTATCTCGATAATAGATCTAAGATGAAGCAAACCCAAAGAAAAGAATAAAATCGAAAGAGAGAACATGATCGCTAATAGATTCGGAAGACATGATTATCATTACTCACATAATAGATTCATTTGGATCGTCACCACCGAGTACATACCATTGACGACTCCAACTAGCTCATGAACTCCACCATGGCACAACCACGCAGGGAGGCCATGGCAGCTAGGGGTGGCCTAAGCCATCTCCTATACAACTTCGAAGACTTGCGGCGGCTGTCGTCTCCCTCCGGTCTTGACCCTAGGTTTTCGTCGAGTTCTGGGTGGATGGATGCTTTGAGTTGAATAAGGTGCGAGCTATTTATAAGCCGAGGAAGCCACCGGTCGAAGGGGAGGCCGAACCGCCTCAGAAAAGGGCTAGGCCGGTCGGCCCCATGGGCCTAAGCCGGCCGGCCTACCCCCTTTCGGGCTCGCCTCTGTCTCATTTTTCATGTGCAGACTCCTCGCATCTTCTAGAGTTTATGTCCTTCACGATTGCACCCCTTTTGACGTCGTTATCTTGGAGATATCTTCGAGGAAAGGATAGGATAGGGAATCCTTCCTTAAATCTTCATTTGCTTTGCTTAATCCCGAAGTATCTTGATCTCATCTTCGTGGGCTTGGTCCTTTGGGCTCTCTTGGAGGATGGATGTGCATGAATGGGCTTCGAATCAACATGGGCTTTGGTCCTCCCTTTGGGCTTTGGCCTTCGTCTTTCTTCGTGTTAGCGCTCAATCACGGGCCTCGTCATTTCATGCTCCAAAATAGGCCAAAAACCTGCAAAAATGAAGTTCCTCCAAAATATATGTGCAAACCTGAAAATGACCAATAATTAGGCCGGGATTAGGACGGTTAGTGATTTTGATATTAAATTCATGCCATTATCAAGGATAAACAAGGGATAAAGTGGGTACTTAAGGAGCGCCAACACCACTCAAGACGCTCTTGAACGCTGTAAAGACGAGCAAAGAACAACATGAGGTTGCAAAAACTAGGGTTTCAGGCAAAAAAGGAAAAATAGTAAATTGAATGTTTCGATTGGGTAGAGAGACCTCAATCGGCCATGGCTTTTATATTTATAGGCCGTGACCTTCCAAATCGGGTTACAAACGGACTCCAAATTACAGATATAACTTGACTCCGATTACACAGGACCAGACCGGTCGGCCTCAGCATTTGCCAATTTTAGCTGCCAACATATGCCCCCCTGCCTTTTTGGTGAGCTTTGCAAGCCAAAAAGCAAGTACCAGAAACTTGCCTAGATACATGATCTACACAGGAAACATAAGGCTAAAGACTATACCAGCCGTCTTCGTCTTCAAGCGTCTGGCCATACACTGGGATAATATTTCTTCAAGTATCTTCCATTCAGAGCCCTTGGAAGATGTTCTCCTTGCATTATCTCCACCATATAAAAATTGCCGAACATAACCTTGACGATCTTGTACAGTCCTTCCCAACTTGGCGACCACTTGCTCAACTTATTACTCTTCGTCCCAAGAGGCAATATTTTCTTCCAAACCAGCTCACCAACCTGAAAACATTTTGCTGTTACCTTCTTGTTATAAGCTCTAGCCACCCGAAGCTTGTCTTTCTCAATTTCCTTCAAAGCTTGCAACCGCTTATCGCTCACTTCATCAATATGTCCATCATCAAGTCATAGTAATCAACAGCGGTAAGATCATTTTGTTTAGCCTATCTATAAGCGTCCAGATTCACCTCAACGGGCAAAACGGCCTCTTGGCCATATACAAGCTCAAAAGCAGTAACTTTAGTAGCACCATGTCTAGATATACGATGAGCCCATAATGCTTCATATAAAACCTCATGCCACCTCATGGGATTCTCCTCTATCTTTTTCTTGATAAGCTTTATCAAGATCTTATTACTAGACTTGGTCTGACTATTGGCCTGAGCATAGTATGGAGATGAATTGAGTATCTTGATCTTATAAGATTCGGCAAAATCACGTACCTCCTTTGAAATAAATGATGAACCTTGATCCATTGTCAAAGTTTAAGGAATACCGAATCTATGAATAATATGCTCTGTAATAAACTCAAATATCTCACGATGTGTCATATTCTTCAAAGGAACTGCTTCGGTCCACTTAGTGAAGTAATCTGTAGCAACCAACAAGAAACGATGCCCCTTTGAAGAAGGGGATTAACCTGTCCAATAAAATCCAACCCCCATCCTCTGAATGGCCATGGCTTGATAATAGGATGTAATAACACATCAGGCACCAACTAAACATTACCAAACCGCTGACGTTCTTCACATCCCTTATAATATCTGAAACAATCCACCATCATAGTTGGCCAATAGAAACCGGCTCTTCTAAGCAACCACTTCATTTTGGGAGCCGATTGATGTGTACCACAGATGCCTTCATGAACTTCTCCCATAGCAACACGGGCCTGATTAGAATCCAAACACTTGAGAAGTACATCTTCGGCGATCCAATGATAAAGCTCGTTGTCGATCAAAATATATTTAATTGCAAACGCCGAATATTCTTTTCTGCACCATGACCAGGGTCCTTCAAATACATCACAATAGGCACCCTCCAATCAGCAACCTCGGCCTTCCCCTTGGAATCAGGATTAATGGCCAATTTTCCACTTTTAGCTGTCTGACCGGTTAGACCGGTCTGGGAGGTCAGATCGGTCGGATTGTCCGGTCTGACCGGTTCGTCCAGAACCAGTATCTCGGCTGTTGCTCGCATCGGCTTTCTCATGTTAAAATATTTTTTAGTAACATTATAGCCAGATGCTTGCTAAGCCAGAGCATTCGCCTTTCTATTATCTTCTCTTGGAATATATCGAATTATAAATTCATCAAAGCAAGAGACAATATCAAGGCATCTATCAAGATATGCATTTAAAGATCTATTGTAATATTGGCGTACCTTGGATACTTGCTGCACCACTAGAAGTGAATCACCATAAGCTTCTACATGTTTAGCACCCGTTGATTCCAAGAATTCCAAGACAAACAGAAGTGCTTCATATTCTACTTGATTGTTCGTGCGTTCTTCTTCCAATCGGTTTGAGAATTCAAAAATAGTGCCACTCGGAGAAGTAAGAACGGCACCAATTCCTTGACCATCATCACATGTCGATCCATCAAAGAACAACTTCCATGGCGTGCAAGTAACATAGCTGACTTCCAAATCATGCTCATCACTAATCCGATGTTCAACAATGAAATCCACTGCAATTTGGCCTCTAACAGCTCTAAAAGATTCATAGGCCAAATCATATTCAACAAGCGCATAAGCCCACTTTTCGATTCTACCACTCAAAATCGGCTTCTGTAGCATATGTTTAATGACATCGGCTTGACAAGTAACTGTACTAGATAAAAAATAATGCCTCAACTTGGTACAAGCATAATATTGTGATAAGCACAATTTCTCAATAAAGGTATACCTTGTTTCCGCATCAATAAGCCGTCGACCCACATATGTAACAATATACTCCCTTCCTTCGGTCTCTTGAGTCAAGACAGCACCAATAACTTTATCTTCTGCAGTAACATAAAGCCTAAAAGAAATGCCCCTCTTAGGCGCCTTGAGAACCGGTGGTGAAGACAAATATTTCTTGATCTTCTCAAAAGCTTCTTGCTATTCTGCCCCCCAAGTAAATTCAGATTCATCTTTTAACCGAAGAATAGGAGTAAAATCATCTATTTTCTCGGACAATTAGATATGAACCTTCTCAAGAAATCCACTTTGCCCAGAAACTTATGCAAATCCATCTTGCAGGTAGAAGCCTCCACTTTTTTTATGGCTTCAAATCGCTTTGGGTCAATCTCTATGCCTTTCTCATGAATAATGAAGCCCAAGAATTTTCCAGCCGATACACCAAAAGCGTATTTGAGCGGATTCATCTTCAAATCATACTGACGCATCCTCTCAAGAGCAAGTCTTAAATCAGCCAAATGATGACTCAAGCCGGCCGATTTAATCACAATATCATCAATATAAACTTCCAATATAATAACAAGTAAATCATGGAAGATCAGATTCATAGCTCTTTGATAATTAGCACCATCATTCTTTAATCCAAAAGTTATAACAACCCACTCAAGCAAACCAACGAAACCAGGACATCTAAAGGCCGTTTTAGATGTATATTCTTTGGCCATAAATATTTGATTGTAACTACATTACCATCAAGAAAGCAGATAACACGATGTCCAAAAGCCTCATTGATCAACATATTGGCTATAGACATAGGATATTCATTTTTAGGAGTAGCTTTATTAAGATCTCTGAAATCAATGCACACTCTAATCTTGCCCGAATCTTTCTTTTTGACGGGCACAATATTAGAGATCCACTCTGCATAATGACAAGACCGAATAAATCCAGCATCTAATAAATAAATATTTTTTTTATTCGGTCATACATAACAGGATTAAAATGCCTAGCAGGTTGTTGGTAAGGTCTATAACCGGTCTTAATTGGCAGCCGATGCTCAACCAAATCACGACTCAAACCAGGCATCTCAGAGTATTCCTATGCTAAGCAATCAACTTATTCTTTTAATAACTTTATTAAATCGACTTTAGAATCATCCGGTAAATTTGCATTTACAAAAGTTGGCCTAGGAATAGAACCATCTTCAATATCTACCTTTTCTAATGGATCAGCCGACGTAAAACATTGGCCTAATTTATCAAAATCATCGAAGTACTCAATGGCCTCGCACATATCGTTCGCCCGATAGTGCCCAGTACAATGCTGCAGCCAATTTGTGCTGGACCGGTCTGATCGGTTGGCCGGTCTGAGCGGTCAGAGGCAGCGGTCTGACCAGTCAGGTCTGTGTTGCTGACCTTATGTATCATAAGAGTAAATGTAGCCGATTCTCCATAGGCTTTAGGACAACCGATACGAAACCACCTTTGGTGCAACTGATCAAGTCATAATCGGTCAAGTCCAGGCCCGATAAGCACTTGATATTGTCATGTGCACCAACATACTTGGAATCGGTGGTTACAATGAAAGAAGAGGCATCACCGTGCACTACCTCAATTTCATCGCCGATCCACTGAATAAGAAACTGATGCAAGGAAGATGGCACACATTGATTGGCATGAATCCAATCACATCCAAGTATAAGGCTAAAGTTACCTTGCACCTCGGAAACGAAGAAAGCTTTGTCGTCTTGCTCCCAACGGTCAACTCCATTGAAGCAACCCCCTTGGCACCAATGGGATTACCTCCTCCAACGCTGCTGACTGTCATGTTCGTCTTGATTAGCTCTTTGTCCATCCCGCCAAGTTTCTTGTACAATGAATAGGGCATCAAATTCGCAATTGCTCCACTACCCACAAGCATACGAGAAACTAGCTTCCCGTTTATGTCCCCCCACATGTAGAGACCTTCAAATGATTATCTGATTCTTTGGGCTTCTGAATACAGCCTCGCGCGACCCAAAGTCCAGATGAGCAGTTTCCTCCTCTGGAATCACCAAGTAATCATCAGAGAAGTGCACAACATTGATCTCCATATTAGCATGCTCAGGAGAAGCCTCATTGATGAGGACATGCCCCCAGAGGCTACTCAAGTTACACATAAACATGTTTATGATGGACCAATTACACGTAACCGTGCCAAGCTACTCCAAAAAGAGGTGATCTCATTCTTAGCTGAAACTAACTTTAATATACATAAGAATATTATACTACTTAAAAAATTCTATATTGATATTGCTTAGGTGCTAACATGAAGAAAAGGATCAGATTGGACAACCAGATCGAACCACCAGATCAAACCAAATCAGATCGGACAACCAGATCGGACCGCCAGATCGGACCAATCTAGTTCGGACCACCAGTTTGGACCACCAAAAGAAACACCCATAACTCTTGATTCCCGAAAGATCTGAAGACCCATGAGTGACCGTTGGAAAGATTATGAAGTCTACTTTCCAACCCAACAAGTTTCACATCATAACCTTTTGTTGGTACTGTTTATCTTGTGTTGTTTGCACTCATCTTGTTGCTTGCTAGTCACCATCGTTGTTCTTCCACTGTACTCTTGTTAATTTTTTTCCCACCCACCCTCCTCATATATTATCTTGTGTCTGCTGAAAAAAGAAAGAAAAAAAAGAGAGATCAGAAAGAAAGAGTTGAAAAAAGAGAGATCAGAAAGAATGATGAGGAGGCGTTTTGTGCCATCAAGTTATCAGCGTGACCTTCGCAATATGTCGCTGCGGGAAATGGGCGACTACAAAACTACTCGATTGCTCGTTTGCTATGTGCTTGATCGGTATGGTCTAGCACATAAAGACTCGAGGATTTAGACTGGTTCGAGCCTGAAATGCCCTATGTCCAGTATGAGGGGTGGTGTTCTCGCTCTTTTGCTCTCGAGCCCGGGTGCTCAAAGTTCAAAGGGGAGCTTACAAGCTGGTCAAGCAATGTCGAACCCGTGAGAGTCCAACCCTTTCCTACATGGGGGGCTTTCCCTTTTATAGTCCAAGGTGGGGCCCCCATTTACAGATATCTAGGGTTGTGTCTTGACACCGCCGGGGTACAATTCGTCCTTGTCAGTCATTGGGGCCCACTCGGTCGGTCGGGAGTGGGCAGGCTTGATCCTGGCGATCTTCTGGGGCAAGGGATGATCCTGGCGATCTTCTTGGGTGGTGTGTTCCCCCGGTGCTGTCCCATCCTGGTTCAGTTGGGGCGGCGCGACCACTTGGACGGTCGTTCGGGGGTCCCCTCTGGTCTTATCCACTGAAGCCCGTGTTCCTTACCCGCGGGGCTATCTTACGTAGCTCTATCACCAGACGGCACGCCTGGTGAGGGGTGTCTTACCGTGGCCTGCCCGGTGGTGTTCGGTCACACTCACTAGCGTAATGAGGTGGTGCACAGAAGCAACCATCATTACGGCGAGGGGAGGCAGCGTCTGCGGACGCCCCCTCCTGTTATGTCGCGGGGCCTGCACAAGTGGCACTGTCCCCTTGTCAGGGAGTCCTGCTGGCTTAGCCCTTGCCGCAAGATAAGGATGGCTGGCGTCTCGGGGCTTGCACAGAGCCTGTCTTGGCCGGCACGCCTGTCAGGAGGTGCAGCGCCCTTGGACCACACGTCCCGGGTCACCGGCATGGCTCTGACTCGGGGTGCTAGGTCGGGGGACCGCCACGTGTCCCGGGAGGTCGGGCTCCCGGATCCGTTGGCTTAGCAGCGAAGGCAGCTCCCCGTGCGGGTTAGCGGGCCGTCCCATTCTTGGCCCAATAGGTTTGCTAGACCTTCTTTTACATGAGTCGGGCCCGTTAGGGGTCCTGGGTTTGTATCCCCGTCAGAGGCCCCCGAGCGGCTTTGCAATTTTAAATAATCGTGGAGCCACTGGACTTGGTCTTGATGATCCCTGGCCGGGGCGTCCCATCCAACTACCCGTGCCCGCAGCTTTTGGCGTGCGCCAGTGGTGGCGTGATAGGATCTGGCCCGTCTTGATGGCCGGCTGACGGGTCATGGAATCTTGAGGCTGGTCGTCATGTCTTATCGCTGGGCTGCGGACGCCTCGTTTTCTCCCACTCGGGGTCGCCTCCCATTGGTGGGTCGTGCGGCGATCGTGCCCCGTATGGTGCGGCGGTTGTTCGGCGTGCTGGCACCATTCCATCGGCATTTAAGAGGGGGTTCGGTTAGGTGAGGGCCTTTGGTGTGCCCCGTTTGGCCGGCCCACTAACTGCTGGGACCGTTAGTGCCCACCTTTGCCTATAAATAGGGGTATTGTGGATACATGGTTCCACACAAGTAAATGGATCATGGAAATCCCTTTGGTAGTTCTCTTCCTCACACCCCACACCCGTCCTCCAGATGAGAGTGGGCGTGGCTTGCTTTTCTGAAGCTAGAAGAATGCTTGCGAACGGCGGGGGATCTTCCTCAGGCATGAACTCACCAACGAGCTCATGCTGCCAACCGCTGCCCGGCGCCGAAGAGTTCGAGGGCTTGCCGCTGGAGTTAGTCAAGACAGGCCACTGGTCTGCTGGCTCCCTTGCCAATCGGCGAAGGGGGCTCCCGGCTTCTAGTGGCCTCCTTGGACTCCTCTCGGCGCCGGCTCAGAGACTTGGTGGTGGTGTGCACCCTCCCTGCCGTGGGGGTTGCCCCTCTGCATCCTTCTTGCGGCTGCCGCTCCCCCGAGATCTCGGGTGGGCACCTCACGTGTCGTCGACGCGGAGCTGCGGATCCGCTGCCTCATCTTCCAGCTATAGCTGGAAGGCTGCACAGCTCAGTGCTGTGCTTTGCGGCAGCGGGGGATGGTCACGGGCTTCTTGCTCATCAGGCAGGGTAGTCTTGCAGCCAGGATGGGTCTCCGCGCCTCTCTCTGGAGGCGGGTGGTTAGAGTGGTGCGCCTGGAAGACGCTATGGCCGACGGAAGGAGATCATGGCCCGTCTTCCAGCACCCGAGGAAGATACCCAGACGCAGGCGCCGGCGGGGAGTTTTGGGCTAACCTCAGCCCCATTAAACTCCCCTCGTCGGCATCATCTGCCTCCACCTCCGCCAGGGGTTTTTCGGCGCGGCTGATGCTAGGAGAAGGCTTGCGAGGTGCTACAAGAAGTCTTGCGATGTTCTTTGGCCATGTCCTCCAGCCTGCCAGGTAGCAGCCGTTGCCTTAGCCCCTTTTTGTTGCTCCCTTGGTGGGAGTAAATGGATTTGATCCATTGTATCCGTCGTTTCCCCGAGTCGAGGATGGCTAGCTTTCGTTTGATGTAACAGCTTTCAGCCGATTGTTGTAAGGAGATGATTGATGAAATAAAGTTTTGCCCTGGGGCATTTTCATCTGTTTGTTTTCCGCACTGTTTTTTCATTTTCATGCCTCAACGATGAATGGCTCAACTGCGATCTGTGGCGATCGGAGTAGGTGAACCCTACCACTTGACCTAGATGGCACGGAATGGCAGGTTTGGTGAGCTCGATAGCGGGTACGCCCATTTAAGGACAATCCGAGTGAAGTCCAATCCTGCCGTGGGCGACCGGGTCGATGGAGCCTCATTGGGAGCACTCCACTGATCTACAGCCCACATCCCAGTCAGATACCCGAGCCGTCAGCCAGCTCGGGGGGCCAAGTTGGCCTCCCCCTGGAGGGGATTCTGTGGAACACTAGAGGCCGGATCGGACAAGAAAATTTGAGGCGACCCGACTGCTGCCGGGGCAGGTCGGGTTTGGGCCGCTTGGTGCTCGTCTCGGTTTTTCTTCCCTGGCTCTTTGAGTCAAGGCGGTATGGAACCCTCAGCGGACTGGCCTTCGAACCTTGAGATCGAATCGTGTGGTTGTGATTCGTTTGAGACATGGAAACGGTTCGTCATCTTCCCTGCAATTGGAAACGAATTGACGACGGGGATTTAATTGGAACTGTGGAATATGCACCCGTGGAGTCGATGCGTTGTGCCGGTTGCTGTGGAGAGGCCCGCCTGTGGTGGCTCGTGTCTCGAGGCGAAACTTCACTCGGGAACCACTGCGGAGTGATGACGATGATCGCCTATTTAACCCTATGGCTCCAGTCACCTCGTCTTCGTCGACATTGCTCCCTGCCATTTTCTTGGAGAAAGGACACAGAGAGGAGGGCACGGCGAAGACACAATGAGGAGGAGAAGAAGGAGGAGCGCCAACCGCATTCATCATCGTCGTTGATCTTCCTCCGATGGCTGACGGCAAGCGTCCCCGCGACGAGGAGTCCAGCACCGAGCCGCGTGGTTTGCCGTGGGTATGCCTCGAGCTCTTTCGGGGGATGTATCTTTTGGTGTCGTCCTCATTCTTCCGTCCCTGCATTTTGTCTTGCAGCATTCATGGTGATACCTGTGTGGTGGTTAGGGTGCCATCGTCAGGTCCCGGAGCATGGATTGCCGGTCAGGGGGGCGTTGGGCCGTCGGGCGGCCCCGGCGCCTCCGAGTCCTCTTTGTTCGGCGGGCTTCCGGTGCGGGGTGGCGTTGGAACGTCTGCTGCTGCCGCCGGTGGCTCGGTGTCGTCCTCCGTCGTGCCGCCGCCGCCGATCATTGCGGTGCCGTCGGTCGCGGCCGCTGGGGCGTCGGGTTTGCCCGCGCCAGGCATGCCCGCGCCAGGTTCACCTGCTGTGTCCGCCGCCTTCTCAGAGTCTGGTTCCGGGGAAGTCAACCCGGACATACTGGCTCTACAGCGGGAGTGCGACCTGGCGCGCAGTCGCTTCTTGGCTGCCTCTGTCGAAATCGAGCACCTGTGGGACAACCTGCAGGTAGTCGAGGTGGCCCGGGGTGCTGCCGAGGGGGAGGTGCGCGCGGCAAGGGATGCCGTGGCGGACGCCTAGGCCCGTGCCTTCAGTGAGTTCTAATCTTGATCGCGTCTTCCATCCCCTATTTTCCCTGCATCTCATGCTTTTTACCTGTAGTGCTAGAGGAGGAGTTGGAGGCCATCCACCGTGAGGTGACGGACCTACAGCGCCGCCTTAGCGAGGTGGAGGACCAGCGCAAGGCCCTAGAGGATGGCACGCTCGCCGTTTTATATGTGGTGGAGCCGCAGGCGCCCATGCGGGTGGATCAGCTCCACGCCCTCCCTGAGATCATCCGCTCATCGGTGAGGCTGGGGATCCACCGTGGCGCCGCCGCTGCACTGGCCTCCGTCCGTCTGCGCTCTAGGATGCATCTCGGGGGAATCAACCCCGGGTTCCCAGACACCTCCAGCGCGGCGGTTCGTCGGCGGACCATGCTAAACTTCGTCGGGTTTGGACAATCATCGCGGCGGAGATGGACATCGACGACCTCCTACGACACGGCACGGACCCCGAGCTGGACAGGCCGTAGGGTCTTGGCGGGAGGGCGACGGAGTGCGAGGCCGGCCGGCGGCCACTTTTTATTATGTTTAATTATGATAAGTGTGTAAATGTTGTGCCCCAAGCCGTTCGTGCGGATTGGGTGAACATCCGGGGCGTTCACCGTGTGCGTGGCGCCCTTAACTTATGTTTAGATTTGTGTTCACTTTTTGTTTTGCTCCGTTTCCGTCTCGCCTGAGTTTGTTTTTCGAAAACGTTCTTGCGTTTGCTTTTCGATTTGGTTGCGAGAGTTTCTGTGTGTTGTGTGATGACAGAAACTGGTGTGTGCATGTTGCACGGTTTGTCCCAGTGAGGCCCCCGAGCACCTTGGCCTGAGAGTGCTCAGGGCTAGGGGCTGTAGAGGCGGGAAATAGCTGAAAGTAGGATGATCGAAGACCATGGTCTGGCCCCCGAGCTTTCCGAGCCAAATGTGTATGGGTCGGGGTGCTAGAAACCAGGTGGCTCGTGTGTGCTGTGAGCATGTATGAAATTCAGGTATGCGACCCCCGAGTGACTCTGGGCCGCGGGTGGCTGGTTCGGGATGCCGTGTGAGTGCATTGTGTTGTAAGGTCGGGGCAGGTGTCGTGCCCCCGAGTGCTCCAAGCCGGAAGTGGCCAGGTCGGGGCACTTGGACTGAGCCACTAGTGCTTCTTACGGGAAGAAACGCCGTAACTGTTCTATATTCCAGGAGTTGGTCAGAATGTTACAGTCGGAGTCTTTTAGCTTGTAGGTGCCTAGTCATATCACCTCTGCGGTGTTGTAAGGTCCTTCCCATGGCGGCGAAAGCTTGTGCTTGTCCTTCGTCGACATGACCCGTCGTAGCACCAGATCTCCGGCCTGCAGCGTCCTCTCCCGTATGCACCTCTCGTGGTACCTGCATAGACTTTGTTGGTAGCGAGCCGATCGGTACAGCGTAGCTAGCCTTGCTTCCTCCAAAACATCCATGGCGTCCCTCTGGGCTTCGGCTGCTATTGTCGGGTCAAAGGCTTTGACTCTTGGCACCCCGTAGTCCAGATCGGAAGGCAAGACAGCCTCGGAACCATATGTCTGGAAGTAGTCCTGTGGGCCGGTTAGGTGTGGTTCGCAAGCTCTAGAGCACTGCCGACAACTCTACCACCCAACGACCCGCAAACTTTTTGTGCATGTCAAAAATGCGTGGTTTGAGCCCTTGGAGGATTAAGCCGTTATCTCTTTCTACTTGCCCATTCGTGCGCGGGTGTCTGACCGATGCCCAGTCAATCTGGATCCCGTATCCTTCTGCAAACTCTTGGAAGTAGTGACCTATGAAGTTGGTCCCGTTGTCGGTGATAATGGAGTTGGGCACACCGAATCTGTACACGATGTCCAGGAAGAACTTGACGGCCTCCTTGGAGTCGATCATGGTTATCGGTTTTTGCCTCTATCCATTTTGTGAACTTGTCGATTGCGACAAGTAAGTGGGTGAACCCCCCTAGTGCCTTCTTGAGTGGCCCCACCATGTCCAGACCCCATACTGCAAATGGCCATGTTATGGGGATGGTCTGGAGGACTTGGCCTGGCAAGTGGGTTTGTTTGGCGTAGAACTGGCATCCTTTGCAAGCACAGACGATGTCTTCCGCGTTGCGCAGGGCTATTGGCTAGTAGAATCATTGTCGGAAGGCCTTTCTGACCAAGGAGCGTGGTGCAGCGTGGTGTCCACAGATCTCGGCGTGTATCTCGAGAAGGAGCTCCTTGCCTTGGGCAATGGGGATGCACTTCATGAGAATGCCAGTCTTTGAGGGGCTGTGCTTGTAGAGCTCGCAGTCGATCACAGCGAAGGTTTTGGCTTGTCGGGCTACCCGACGGGCTGCGTTGCGTTCCTCGGGGAGGACTTCGTGGAGGAGATAAGCCAATAGGTCGGCTCTCCAATCTGTGTTGCCTACCTGGCTTGGGTCGGATTGTTCCGTAGCGAGGCAGGCTCGGCCCCCGGGTACCTAGTCGGGGGCTGGGTCGGAGGGAGCATGCTCTGTTTTTTGTGCATGCTCTGCTTCCTCTGTTTTTGCTCTGTCTGCGGCTAGCTGCTTCTCTCATGCGGATGGCGCATTCAGGTCGTTGACGAAAACGCCACTGGGTGCCGGCTTGCACTCGGCGGCCATTTTTGCGAGAGCATCCGCATCGGGGTTTTGCTTCCGTGGGATGTCGTGGAGCTCCAGACCCCGGAATCTGCCTTCTAGCTTGCAGATTTCTTGGCAGTATGCGTCCATCAGGGGGCTCTCGCAGTTGGAGTTCTTCATGACCTTGTCGGCTACGAGCTTGGAGTCGCCGTAGATGTATAGGCGGGTTGCTCCGATGTCGATGGCTATGCGGAGGCCGCTGATGAGTGCTTCATATTCTGCAATGTTGTTGGATGCAGGAAAGTGGAGGCGGACTGCATACTAGAACCTGCCTCCCTCCGGGGAGACCAGGACGACCCCGGCCCCCGCGTCGGGTCCCATGACCGACCCGTCGAAGTAGAGGGTCCAGTACTCGTGAGAGATTTCTGTGGTCGGAGCTTGGACTTCCGTCTACTCGGCGATGAAATCGGCCAGGGCCTGGGATTTTATCGCCGTGCGTGGCACGAACTTGACGTCATAGCCCATAAGCTCGACTGCCCATTTAGAAATCTGTCCCACGGCGTCGCGGTTGCGAACAACTTCTCAAAGTGGGAATGAGGTGATGACCGACACCTCGTGCTCGGTGAAGTAGTGATGCAGCTTCTTGGCCGTCATGATGACGGCATAGAGAAGTTGTTGTGTCTGTGGGTACCGTGACTTGGTGTCGGTCAGCACTTCGCTGACGAAGTAAACGGGTCGTTGGACCTTAAGGGCATGTCCCTGTTCTTCCCTTTCGACCGCCAGGGCGGCGCTGACCATATGGTTAGTGGCAGCTAAGTTGAGCAAATGGGGTTCGTAGGGGTCTGGTGTGACGAGCATCGGCGGAGAGGATAATTGGGCTTTGAGGCGGTTGAGGGCCGCCTATGCCTCCTCTGTCTAGACAAAGGTGTTGGATTTCTTGAGGAGTTTGTACAGCGGTAAGCCTCGCTCTCCCAGCCGGGCGATGAACCGGCCGAGCGCCGCCAGGCACCCGGTTAACCGCTGGACACCCTTAACGCCGCGGATGGGCCCTATGTTGGTGATGGCTACGATTTTGTCGCGGTTGGCTTCGATGCCACGCTCGGACACCATGTACTTGAGAAGTTTGCCCTTGGGCACACCGAATGTGCATTTCTCGGGATTCAACTTGATGTTGAATCTCTTGAGATTTGCAAACGTGGCGCTCAGGTGGCGACCAGGTCGTCCGCGCGAGGTGTTTTGATGACGATGTCGTCAACATAGACCGCGACCGTCGCCCGAGGCGAGTCCGGCCGGTCGGGGTTGATTGGTGCGTTGATCTGGTCGGAAAAGCAGGCTTGCATGCATCGCTGGTATGTTGCCCCTGCATTCTTGAGACTGAACGGCATTGACACGTAGCAGTATGAGCCAAATGGTGTGATGAAGGATGTCGTGAGCTGGTCAGATTCCTTCATCGCTATCTAGTGATAGCACGAGTAGGCGTCTAGGAAAGAGAAGATTTTGCACCCGGAGGTGGAGTCGATTATCTGATCTATCCTAGGCAAAGGAAAAGGGTCTTTGGGGCATGCCTTGTTCAGGCTGGTGTAATCAACACACATTCTCCATTGACTAGTTTTCTTTTTTACAAGGACTGGATTAGAGAGCCAGTTGGAGTGGTAGACTTCCTTGATGAAGCCAACAGCTAATAGCTTAGCTATCTCCTCTCCTATGACCCTGCACCTCTCGTCGTCGAAGCGGCGTAGTCGTTGCTGGACGGGCTTGGATCCCGGCAAAATGCAGAGTTCGTGCTCGGCGACCTCCCTTGGGATGCCCGGCATATCGGACGGCTTCCAGGCAAAAGTGTCCTTGTTGGCGCGGAGGAAGTCGACGAGCGCGTGTTCCTATTTGGCCGGCAGCTGAGAGCTGATCCGCACCGTCTTGGTTGGATCAGCGTCGTCGACCATGACCGTCTTGGTCTTGTCGGTTGAGACGAAGGCCGGTGCCTGGCTAGGCCTGCCAGGGTCAGGGCAGCACTCGGCGGTGGCGGCGCGAAGCTGACCGAGCTCAGCTGAGTTTGCCGCGGTGGTGGCGAGGTCATAGTACTCGCGGCTGCTCACGTAGGCCTGTTCGAAGGAGCCGCTCACGGTGATGACACCGTTTGGGCCCAGCAGCTTGAGCTTGAGGTAGGTGTAGTTGGGCACCGCCATGAACTTGGCGTAGGCGGGGCGCCCGAGAATGGCATGGTACACCCCCTTCCAGTCCACCACCTCAAACGTGAGGGTTTCGGTGCGGAAGTTGGCTTTGCTGCCTAGCGTAACCGGCAAGTCGATGTTGCCGACTGGGTACGCCATCATGCCTGGCAGGATGCTATAGAAGGGGAAGAGGGATTCCCGCAAGCAGCCTCGCGGGATTCCCATGGCTTCCAAGGTGTCGACGTAGAGGATATTGAGGCTGCTGCCTCCGTCCATCAGTACCTTGGACAGGCGCATGTTGCTAACGACGGGGTCAATGACGAGGGGATAGCTCCTGGGTCGAGGGACGTTTGCCGGGTGGTCATCCTGATCGAAAATAATGGGTGTGGACGCCCACTTCAGCTTTCTAGGAATGGAACCTGCAGCAGCACATACCTCGCGGAGCCGAACCTTCTGTAGTCGTCTAGAGCACTCGTCCTCCAGGTCGCCGATGATCACCAAGCACCGATCCACATCCGGGAACTCTCCATCCGCCGGCTTCCCTCTGTCCTGGTCGGCGTCGGGCCTCTTGTCGCAGCTGTCACTGTTGGTCTTGGCTATCCGTCGGAGGAGGTGCTTCATCATATCGCAGTCCCTGAACTTGTGGTTCACCGGATAGCCATGGTTGGTGCAAGGCTTTTCCAGGAGTTGGCTGAAGTGGTCGTTTCTCGGCAGGCGCTTATCTTGGCATTCCGCTGCCGCGACCTCGCCGATAGCGGGGGGTCGACGATTCTTCTTGCTCTTGTTGTCCTCGAGGCTCGAGGAAGGCCTGTCGCGGTCACGTCGCTTTTCTTTCACCACGTGCTGGTCGTGCTCGAAGACGGCCCCAACCGCCTCCCCGCCGGAGGCGTGGCTGGTGGCGATCTCCAGGAGCTCGTGCGTAGTGCGCATCTTCTGGCACCCTAGTTTGTGGACCAGGGTCTTGCAGTGCGTCCCGCTAAGGAATGCGCCGATGGTGTTGGCGTCGACGACGCCTGGCAGTGAGTTGCACTGCTTGGAGAAGCACCGGATGTAGTCGCACAGAGACTCACCGGGCTCCTGCTTGCAGTTCTTGAGAACCCAAGAGTTGCCAGGACGTACGTACGTGCCTTGAAAGTTGCCGATGAAGTCTCTTTGAAGGTCTGCCCAGCTGCCGATGGAGTCGGCGGGCAAGAAGTCCAGCCAGGCATGGACGTTCTCTCCCAGGCATATAGGGAGGTACTGGATGACGAAGCGGTCGTCGCTTGCCCCTCCGGCCTGGCATGCAAGCCGGTAGTCTTCCAGCCACATGCCGGGGTTCATATCCCCAGTATACTTCACGATGTTCACCGGCGGTCGGAAGCGTTGGGGGAAAGGCGCCCCCCGAATTGCTCTGGAGAAGGCGTTTGGCCTGGTGGGGTCCGGGCTCGGACTCCGGTCGCGATCCACGTCGGGGTCGCAGGGGCATCCCCCACGCACGGAGCGGTGAGCGCTCCGGGTGGGGCGCGTATGCCCACGCATCTTCTGCTCGAGTGGCCGCGCGGTCGACGTCGGCGTGGTGCCTCGTTTGCGCCGGCCTCGGATCACGCTGCGTGTGTCGTAGTTGTGACCGACGCGATCGTGAATCGGTGGCCTTCGCGGGAGAAGGGCGGATGCCGCCGCTGGGGCTGGCGTGCCGCCCGCGTCAGGCTGCCGTGCAGGTGGGGTGCGCTACACTTCGGATGGCTCTCGCCCGCCGTGGCTCAAGCCACCGGCGGGACATGAGGTGACGGCCTGCCGGAGGTTTAGCGAGGATCTCTCTGCCTGCTGGACGGCGGCGAGTTCCACCAGGTTCCTCACCTAGTGGTGAAGGTCCCTTTGGGCCGGATCCTCCGGCTCTGGCACCGTCTGCAGGAGGATCGCGGCCGCTGCGATGTTCTGGCCTGCACGAAACTCTTGCGGGAGTTGCATGCGGGCATCGTTGACGATATCGTGGTTGACCCTGAGTGCGCGCCGACACGTGGAACCCATGGGGTTCATACCTTTAGACCCAGTGGGGGCCCGCAGAGACTGGTCCCCAGGTGGGGGTGTCTGTCGGCGACGACGGAGGTCTTTGTCGTGAGCCTGCGCGTCGGTGAGCGCTCGCTCGCGCTGGGCCGCTGGGATGTGCGTCTGCTCGGACGGCACCACCTCCAGCGGCGGGTCGCCATCGGCCATGGCGCACATGCACAGTGGCGCGGACGCGCCCTCTAGGCAGTTGTCCCCCGTGCTAGAGGAATCAGTTAGGGGATCCTCGAAGCACAGGAGGCCGTGGACAGAGTCAGGGTAGCTCTCCGTCATGCCCACGAACTACGACGCGGGCTGGAATCCTTGGGTGGCCTTGCGCACCTCCCGAGCGTAGACGCTCGCGGCGTTGCATAGGCCGAACGGGAGTCGCTCTGATTATGACAAAGAACTTTATGATCTTGTGAGGAGTTTGGAAACTTGGCAACACTACCTTTTCCCCAAAGAATTTGTGATACATTCAGACCATGAATCTTTGAAATATTTAAAGGGCCAACTAAAATTGAACAAAAGACATACTAAATGGAGCGAATTCATTGAGTCTTTTCCATATATTGTCGAGTACAAAAAAGGGAAGGAAAATATTGTTGCAGATGCTTTGTCTAGACGCCATGCTTTGCTGTCCCAACTTGATGCTGAAATTCTTGGTTTGGAAAGTATTAAAGATTTGTATGCAACTGACACATGCTTTGCTGAACCATTTTCTAAATGTTGTGATGGTAAGGGCTGGGAAAAATTCCATTTGCATGATGGATTTTTGTTTAGAGCTAACAAACTTTGCATTCCAGATTGCTCTGTTCGTCTAATGCTTTTGCAGGAAGCTCATGCCGGAGGACTTATGGGCCAGTTTGGTGCTAAGAAAACGGAGCAAGTGCTAGCTGATCATTTCTTTTGGCCAAAGATGCGGCGAGATGTTGAGCGACATGTTCTTCGCTACGCAACCTAACACAGAGCTAAGTCACGCTTGAACCCTCATGGTTTGTATACTCCTTTGCCTATTCCTAGTGTTCCTTGGGAGGACATTTCTATGGACTTTGTTCTTGGTTTACCTCGAACCAAGAGGGGGAGGGATTCAATCTTTGTTGCGGTTGATCGTTTTAGCAAAATGGCACACTTTATTCCTTGTCATAAGAGCAATGATGCTTCACACATTGCTGAATTATTTTTCAATTGTGCGTCTAGATGGAGTGCCATGTACCATTGTATCGAATAGTGACACCAAGTTCTTGAGTTACTTTTGGAAGAATTTGTGGGGTAAACTTGGGACAAGGCTGCTGTTCTCCACAACATGTCATCCACAAACTAATGGGCAAACCGAAGTTCTTAACCGCACGTTGTCAACAATGTTGCGAGCTGTTCTTAAGAAGAACTTGAACAATGGGAAGAAAGTTTGCCTTATGCGGAATTTGCATACAACAGGACGGTACATTCGACCACTAAATTTTATCCATTTTAGATTGTATATGGTTTCAAACCTGCTGCTTTCATCAATCTTTTGCCTTTGCCTATGCAGGAATGTGTGAACTTTGATGCAAGCAAGCGAGCTGAATTTGTCAAGAACCTTCATGATCGAGCTAGAGCCAATATTGAGAAGATGACCAAGATGTAAGAGAAGCGCGCCAACAAGGGTCGCAAGAAGATGTTATTTGAACCAGGAGATTTGGTTTGGGTACACCTACGCAAGGATCGTTTACCTGAATAACGCAAGAGCAAGTTGCAGCCCCGAGCTGATGGTCCATTCAAATTGCTTCGCAAGATCAATGACAATGCATATGAAATTGATCTTCCAAGTACATATGGTGTGAGTACAAGCTTCAACGTTGCCTGTGTCTCTCCATTCCTTGGAGTAGAAGGTCGAGGATGACTCCTTTTCAAGAGGGGGAGGATGATGAGGACATGCCCCCAGAGGCTACTCAAGTTGCACATAAACATGTTTATGATGGTGCAATTACACGTAGCCATGCAAAGCTACTCCAAAAAGAGGTGACCTCATTCTTAGCTGAAACTAACTTTAATATACATGAGATTATTATACTACCTAAAAGTTCTATATTGATATTGCTTAGGTGCTCACATAATGAAAAGGATCAGATCGGACAACCAGATCGGACCGCCAGATCAGACCAATTCAATTCGGACCGCCAGATCAGACCCATAACTCTTGATTCCCGAAAGATCTAAAGGCCCATGAGTACCCGTTGGAAAGCTTATGAAGTGTACTTTCCAACCCAATAAGTTTCACATCATTTTGACTTGCCAATAAGATTTTATGGTCGAATCATTAAAGACTGGTTAGAAGGTCAAGAGTCTGTCAGAGGATTTATCTTGCTCAACTTCCCATGCAAGACTGTACCAATCTACAATGTTTCATGGTGCATACTATACATGCTTGGAAATCTTATCAAGTCTAGTTTCACACCCAACAAACGTCTTATCGTTTCGACTTTCGAGTAGGGAGAAATGGTCATTTTACTGAACACTGTACAGAAGCCCAGGAGACGCGCGGGAATTGAAGACCATCTCGTGAATGATTCACCTGTTGGCCTTCCATCTTCCAACGTGGAGACTTCAGTTCATACCTATCTAGGAGGGTTGTTCCTAGTATAAATATCCCCTATGTGTACTCAGAAAAGAACTTTTGATCATTTGATAAACCGATATGGTATTCCAGCTAATTTGCTGATGCGTGTCTTACACCTTTGTTCTTGCGAGTTCTTCTTGGACTTGTGAGGAAGATCTCTCTGACGTCCCCTACTTTGTGCTCTACGGTTGCCAGTTCGGCTGCGCCATTTTGTGTGGATTAGTCCCGGTTTGTGGTTCTGCAATTGTTCGGAGATCGAGTCAAAGTCCTCAAGGTTTCGGTGCCTCTTCTCCTCGTCGCTTGGTCGCATCCAACCTTGGCAGGCATAAAGCTATTTACCCGCTGTTCGCAACAAAGTTATCCTTGATCTTGAACCTATTGTCGTGAAGATTGGGCCATCCTTGTGCTAGTTTATATCAGCACCTATCACTCATAATCCACCAACTCTACGTCTTCTGGTGCTGAAGGAGCTGCTGGAACCTCTGTTGCGCTAGGAACCGAAGTAGGGACACTTTCTTCGGCTTTCTGCTCATGCTCAAACTCGACCAGTCCTACCAGTTGCTCTGAGTGGTCAGACCGGTCTGGGACACCGGTCAGACCGGTCGGCAGGAGCGGTCCGACCGGTCCTGTTGGCTGGTCAACAGCCTTGACCTGCCACATCTTGCCTTGAGGGATCCTTGGTCTGTACTTTTCAAAGTGCTCATCCCTCAGCTTCTCCGCCTGTTTCTCCTTTTACTCTTGCCAGCGAAGGCGCTGCAACCTCCTCTTCTGAGTATGTGTCTGCACCACCTAGTCTGAAAATACTTCTCCTTGTCCTGGTCCTTGGAGTTGTTGCTTCTGGCCTCATGGTCATTGGCCAACACAAGTTTCTGAGAAGCATTGACCGATTTATCAAGGATCATCGGTCCCTTCTATGCCTCTTGGATTTTATCTTTGCCATCCTCAATTTGCACAGCATTGGTGATTGGTGCCTTCCCAGAATCAACATGCATTGGCTCAGGTTCGTCCTTCTTCTCCTCGATGCAAAATTCTTGGCGCTGAGGACGAACTTGGGCTGGTTTCTGCTGAGACCGGTCTGACCGGTCGGGGTAGACCGGTCTGACCGGTCCGGGGTTTTGCCCCTATTTAGATTGGTGTTGCCCCAATCGGTAGTGAACCGACTGTCTTAACCTGTCGAACACAGGTCCTCTGAAACTTCCCTCCCCCGGAAGTGTGGTAGATACGACATTGGGTAGCATTGCATCCAAAATCCCCTATGCTCCCATACGGGAAACTGAGCATTCGATGCCGGCGGAGCCCATGGCATGGTAGCGTACATCGGCTACATCTGTTGTGGAGGGAACAAGGTAACCAAATCACCCCTGTGCTTGCTCGATTCTCCCCAAGGAGATGAAAGTGCACCTTGTCGCGGAGGTGACCTTGGTCTCTTTTTTAGCAGCCGATCGTTTCGAACGGCCTTTTAGTACTTGTTCAGCAACTGACCAAAGGTGGGCTTCTGATTTGAGAGCTTACCCTAAACCTTTGTCTGATTTGCCTTCCACATACCCACTTCCGGGCGTTTAGGTTTAATCGTTTGGGGCTGACCACCAGGGCGGTCTGACCAGCCACCTGGACCGGTCTGATTGGTCGCAGCAACTGGTCTTATCGGTCTCGGCTAAGCAGCAGACCGGTTTCCTGAAGAAGAACCTTCTTGCCCCGGGGCGCACGAGGCTTAAGGATGATTTTCAGATTCTTCTTTCCATCAGGAGCTTTCTCCTGGACCACTTCTCTTGCCAGAATCTTGTTATCAACAGTTATCGACCTCTTGTCACCAATGATCACGTTCTTCCCTTTCGCCCCTTCGGCTTGATCCGGCCGAATGAGAACCTTGGAGTTTTTAAGATCAATGGTGTGAACAGGGAACAAAGCTTTGTCTATCTTCATCTCCGGAAAGGTCAATCGTCCTTCATTATGGCCGATTGTACCTGTCGACAAAACACATTGCAATCGTTAGTTGCATGAGATGAAGAATTATGAAATTTACAATAAGCGCGCTGCTTTAGCTCCTCAAGCGGCGGTATAACATGAGTAATCTTTAAATGCCCAAGTCTTAACAACTCATCAAAAATGAGATCGCACTTGGACACATCAAAAGTAAACTTCATCTCTTCTTGTCGATTCTTTTGAGTCAGCTTAAGAGACGCACAAGAACATGGTTTGGCTGCGGCTGGCCAAACAAACTTAGTGGCATATACCTCTTTATCCTCATCATCCGATGAATCGGAATCATATTCAACAATATGTGTATTTGAAAGATGGGACTTGTAGGTATCCTTTTCTTTTCTAAACCTTGCCTCTTGGCCTAAAGCCCTTACCTAAAGCAGATTTATTGAATAGTGATCTAAACCATCAAGCTTTTCTCTATAATTAAAACGCAAACCCGCAAGAGCTAGATCGGCCAAATCTTTTTCAGAAAGAGTAAAATTATAACATCAGTTTCAAATATCTTTAAATCTCATAAAGTACTCATGAATAGATTCATCTCTACCCTGTTTAACCGATGTCAAGTCTGTCAGATTAGTCTGATTATCCCCATTATAAAAATGATCATGAAACCTTTGTTCTAATTCGTCCCAAGAACGGATCGAATTTGGGGCTAATGATGAAAACCAAGAAAAAGCCATTCCAGTTAAAGATAAAGAGAATAAACAAACATGCAAAGACTTGCTAGAACCAGCTTCCCCAAGTTGAGCAATATATTGGCTGATATGCTCCCAAGTGGATTGGTTATCATCACCGCTAAATTTAACGAAACCGGGAACACGCCAACTAGCAGGGTAAGGAATCAAATCAAAAGCATCAACATAAGACCTTTGGTAAAGCCGACTCCTACACACGTCTAAACCAAGCTTAGACTTAAACATACTGGCCAGATCTTCCCTCATCCTAGCAAGATCGGCCTCATAATTACTCGTAGATGTTTGGCCTAAATGATGTGTCATAGGATAAGTAGTGGACATCGTCTGTGTGGCATAGTGAGGATTTGACTTGAGTAAATCATCCCAAACATCTTTGGGCATCGGTGGACACCGTATGACTTTGTAGTATACAGCAGCATGAAATCCGCCAATTCATCCTCTCGGCTAGAGGCAGTCGAAGAGGGAATAGGCGCAATTTGTGGTTGTGACGCAGAGCCAACCACCATTGCACCGGTATGTCCGGTCTGAGAGACCGATCGGACCAATCCAGCCACCGAGGCACCGGTCTGACCGGTCAGCTGGACCGGTCAGACCGGTTCAGCCAAAGTGGGCCGAACTGTGCCTGGTGGTGGTGACTGCCCCGCGAAATAATTCAGCGGCATACCATACTGAATATTTTCTGTCTGCGTAGCCAAAGGACTAGCATTAGGAGTTTGATTAGAATAATCGTTAACTACTCTCTTACCCCTATTTTGCATATTCAAATCAATAAGTAAATCTTGTGTAAGCTTCTGCGATTGTTCAAATCTACAACAAAAGGCCTCCGCAAACTGCTTAATGGATTCTATAACACCCTAATTTAAATTTCGGCATTTATTAATAAATTTAATTGTCTTTATTTAAATTTCTAAGGTTTAATGTGTTTAGCCTTGCATTTAATTTATTTTTGTTTCACAAAGTAATTAAAATTTGACTAAGTTTAAAATTTTGTGTTGCATTTATGCTGGTGCATACTTTTATTTGATTGTGGTTTGAATTCAAATTCATATTTGAATTCAAACTTTGTTTGAATTAGATTTAGAAAGAGAGAAATAGAAAGCAAACCCACAACCAAAGTCAACCCAGCCCAAACCCAACTTCCCAGCCCAGCCCGCTCTTCCGCTCCTGCGGCCCACTCCTCCCTCTCCCTCCTCGCGCGCCACCGGCCCAGCCCGATCTCCCGCGGCCCAGCACGCCCGCTCCGCAGCCAGCGCTCCCGCTCGCCCGAATCTGAGTCTGACCGAGCGGCCCCGCTTGTCGGCGCCCCCCCCTCTCCCACCGACGCTCTGGGCCCGCACGTCAGCACACCCGCGCGGCGCTCAGCCCGCGAGCACGCGCCCCCGCCTCACCCCGCTGACCCCCCGGACCCACTGGTCAGCCCGCTCAAGCACGCCCGCGGCTTCCTCTCACTGGCGCTGACAGGCCGACCCTACACGTCAGGGCCGTCCTCCTCCTCCCGCAACGCCCGCCCGTGATCACGGCCGCGATTCCCGCCGGCCTCTCCCTGGGCGCGCCTCCCCAAGATGCCCGGGGCCCCCTTTAATTGGCCCGCAGCCCTGCGCCTCCCTCATCCTCCCATCCCCAGCCGCCTCGACGCAAACCCTAGCCGCCGCCGCGCTACAACTTGCTCCGCCCGAAGCAGCGCCCGCGCCGCCGCGGCCACGCCCCTCCGCCACGCCGAAGCCCCGGCCGAGCAGCGCGCCGACTCCGCCTCGACCTCAGGATCCTCTTCGGGCTCCTTGGCCCCGGACCGAGTCGCGCCTACGCCGGGATTCCGCCAGGGGCGCATCACCGGTGAGAAGCTCCGCCGCCGAAATTACTCGCTGACAGTGGTCCTCGGCCCTTCCTAACCCCTTGCTCGGCTTCGCAGTACCATCACTCGCCGATCCGTGCGACCCAGGAGGCCCGGAGCTGCGCCCCATCGACCTCTCCCCGAACCCAGCGCCGACCCGCCGCCGTTTCACGCCGACGACATCCCCTGCGCCACGCTCCCTACCGTTCCGAGCCTCGATGAGCATGCCTTTGCTTCCCTGTTTCTTTTGCACTAGCGAATAGAACCTGTAGTGCACCCTAGGTGCCCGGACCACGCTTGCCGGCACTTCTCCATCGCCGCCGAACCGCCCATGTCGGCGGGAGTCCCCTTCCCAGCCCTGCAGCACCTCTTTAAGTGCCCAAGTGGTTTACGCATGAGGCGTACTGCCTCCCAGGTCAAACCGCATGCCAAATCTAGCCCCAGAACGTCGGATTCGACGAACTCCGGCGAGCCCTATGCGGCGCCGCCGCGGAACAGGGCACGCCGGCGCGTTCCGCCGCCGCCCCACACCCAAACCCACTTGAACTGTCCGATCCGAAGTAAGCGGCCGCGATTAGATCAAGGTTACTTTAGATCTAGGCTGCCAGATCTAAATCCTGCGGCTAGAAATCGAAGATACCAGTTCGGCCGATCTTTTTGCATAAGAGACCCCCACCTTCCTTGAAATCAACCCGCGGTCCATCGGTATAGAAAGATATTTACGCAGAGGTCCTGTTTTTAGCACTTAGCCCCCTGAGCTTCTTTAATATTGAACCCGCCGTCCACCCTTGGCAGTTTTACGTGTCAGACCCCGGATCTATAGTATAATTACGTTTTAGTCCTCGGTTTTAGCAGAAAAGCCCCTGGAACCCTGTTTTTATTACAAATAAACCCCCAGAACTTGTTTTAGGCCTAGTTTGCGCGTTTTAGCTCCGTTTTTAGCGTTCTTTATGTCCACGCGATCGTTGTAACGCGTAGAATAATTCTAGATTAGTTTAGTGTGCTGTTTTCATGTATTGATGTACTGTTTCTTAGTTTTTTTAGTGTTTGCTTGTATGCTTATTTTTGTGCATTGATTTGGCCATGTGTTCGTGAGTAGACGATGATCCATCTGAGGAGCCCCAGTACCAGTACCAGGAGCAGCCGTCTTCGGAGCACTTTGAGCAGCAGCCAGAGCAGTACGAGGAAGGCAAGTATAACATGAACAACCTATCATCTTTAAATACAATTTCATACTGCATTTTAATACTGTATGCCTATAAGGATTTCCTAGCCACTTTATATCCTTTATATATATCCTTTGGGTTGCATTTTGTTAGTTGTGCTAGGTTGCTGCGCTATAACACACTCTGGTCCTTTTTAATTAATTTGATTAATGGTTTACTTGAATTTAATTCTGAGAGTGGCCCTCTGTGTGGATGAGTGGCTCACGTCTCGTTAAAAGATGTTTTTGTAGAAACATGGTTTAGGGGCCAGCACGGTGCTTAGTGCTTGGTTGGCCACTCTCCATAAGGACCGGTTCATAGAGCGACAACCTGGGACAACAGCGCTACCACAAGGCTAGAATGGGATAGACTTGGCTTACTAATTAGGTCTTTTTGGTTTGGAGTAACTTACCTGCGGGGCAAGAGTAGTAAGCTTCAATGGTCCCTGCTCCTCCGGCTTGGTCTGTGCTTGGATTGCGCTCCTGTGCTTGTACCCCCGGAGGTGGGCCCCATCGTCGCTGACCTAACTCTCGCGGTTACGCCTTACCAACGAGATTCTTTGTAACGGCCTCGTAGTGAGTCGCTAGTCATCTCACCTAAGGAAGTGTGATGAACCTCTGGCGTAAGCTCACGACTTGTGGGTAAAGATGTGCAACCTCTGCAGAGTGTAAAACTGGTATACTAGCCGTGCTCACGGTTATGAGCGGCCCAGATCCTCCTTTTGATTAGTGGAGTTATCTCCTTCCGACGAGGGAGGTGCTTCTCGGGGTTACCTTGGTATGGTTTTGGTATGGTTCTCAGTAGTTACATAATTAATTCTGATTAATTACTATGTAACTGGGTTAATGGTAACTCATCAACTTGTAGTAAATAGCTTTAATAAAATTTTGCCAAGATTAAAAGCTAATGCAGTTGAGTCAGCCAACCTTAGAGCCTCATAGTTTGTGTTATACTTGTTGAGTACAAGTTGTGTACTCACCCTTGCCTCTTCTCTACTTTTTCCTCTTGGCTACGCTACTGCTGCTCAGTTCCTGCCGACACGAGGGAGTTCGTCTAGCGCTACCAAGACTACGAGGACTTCTAGGCGTTCGTCTCCCAGTCGACGTCCCTGTGGCGCCCTGCTTCAGCTTCGGAGAGCTTTTATCGTTTATGTACTTCGCTTCCGCTGTATCAGACATTTTTGTCATTAATGTAATAAATAACATTCGTATTCGCTTTATTATTTCTTTTTACGTGATATGTGCTATGATATACTGTTCATTCTGTTGTATATACGTGTGACTTGATCCTGGCACGTATATGATTGTATTTACTACAAGTTGATGAGTTACCATTAACCCAGTTACATAGTAATTAATCAGAATTAATTATGTAACTACTGAGAACCATACCAAAACCATACCAAGGTAACCCCGAGAAGCACCTCCCTCGTCGGAAGGAGATAGCTCCACTAATCAAAAGGAGGATCTGGGCCGCTCATAACCGTGAGCACGGCTAATATACCAGTTTTACACTCTGCGGAGGTTGCACATCTTTACCCACAAGTCGTGGGCTACGCCAGAGGTTCATCACACTTCCTTAGGTGAGATGACTAGCGACTCACTACGAGGCCTTTACAAAGAATCTCGTTGGTAGGGAGTAACCGCAAGGTTGGATCGGCGACTATGGAGCAGGTCTAGTGTGGGTCAAGACACTAAGCACAGACGAGGCCACTCAGCACGAGGGCCATAGAAGCTTACCGCCCCTGCCCCGCAGGTAAGTTACTCCAAACCAAAAAGATCTAATTATTACGCCAAGTCTATCCCATTCTAGCCTTGTGGTAGCGCTGTTGTCCCAGGTTGTCGCTCTATGAACCGGTCCTTATGGAGAGTGGCCAACCAAGCACTAAGCACCGTACTGGCCCCCTAAACCATGTTTCTACAAAAACCATATTTTAACGAGACGTGAGCCACTCATCCACACAGAGGGCCACTCTCAGAATTATGTTCAAGTAAACCATTAATCAATTTAATTAAAAAAGGACCAAAATGTGTTATAGCGCAGCAACCTAGCACAACTAACCAAAATGCAACCCAAAGGTATATATAAAGGATATAAAGTGGCTAGAAAAGTCCTTATAGGCATACAGTATTAAAATGCAGTATGAAATTGTAATTAAAGGTGATAGGTTGTTCATGTTATACTTGCCTTCCTCGTACTGCTCTGGCTGCTGCTCAAACTGCTCGGAAGATGGCTGCTCCTGGTACTGGTACTGGGGCTCCTCAGATGGATCGACGTCTACTCACGAACACATGGCCAAAACAATGCACAATAATAAGCATACAAGCAAACACTAACAAAAACTAAGAAACAGTACATCAATACATAAAAACAGCACACTAAACTAGTCTAAAACTATTCTACGCGTTACAACGATCGCGTGGACATAAAGAACGCTAAAAACGGGGCTAAAACGCATAAACTAGGCTAAAAACAAGATTCAGGGGCTTATTTGCGAGAAAAACTGAGCTCCAGGGGTTTTTTCTGCTAAAACCGAGGGCCTAGACGTAATTAAACTAAAACTCTGGGGTCTAACTCGCAAAAACGTCAAGTCTGGACGGCGGGTTCAAATTCTAGAGAGTTCAGGGGGCTGAGCGCTAAAAACAGGGCTTAAATCTAAATATTTTTGAACTCAGGTGGGCCGCGGGTTGATTTCAAAGAAAGTGGGCGTCTCTTATGCAAAAAGAGCGGGTCGAACCGGTACGCGCGGTTTCTGGCCGCTGGATCTAGATCTGAGGGCTAAGAACAGATCGGCGCGGGATCTAATCGTGGCCGTCCAAATCGAATCGGGCGGATCCGATCCCTTGGCTCGCGGGGCGGCGGCGCGAGTCGCCGGCGGCGGCGCTCCCGCGGCGGCGCTCTGCTGCAGAGTCGCCGGAGATGGCGATAGGGGGTTGCGGGGCTCTATTTGGGTCGTGGTTTGGCCGTGGGGCATGATGGAGGCACGCGTAATTCACTGGTGGGCTTAGGCATGGGGATAGGGGCTCGGTTGAGGCTTGCGGCGGCGCAGGGCGGCGTGGTCTCACCGGAGAGCGGTGTTCTAAGTCCCGGAGTGGACTACAGGCCAAGCTATTAAGCGAAAAGTACCAGGGGGGCTCTGGGGTGCTCACTGAATCCTTGGGTCGGCCGGAGTTGTACCGTAGGAGGGATCACGGCGAGGACGGCGGCGCCGCTGAGACGGAACCTTGTTCTATCCTTATGAATCTTGACTTAATCTTTCGATATCTATCTGTCTTTGTCACTTCAGGGGACTATGTCGGTCACGGAGTATCGTGATCGCTTTCTTCAGCTCGCTCGCTACGCCCCTGCCGATGTTGCGGATGACCGCAAGAAGCAGGAGCACTTCATGGAGGGCCTTGAGGACTACCTCCAGTACGCGCTGCTCAACCTCCGCTTCGACGACTTCAACCATCTAGTTGACAGCGCGCTCAACACTGAGCGCAAGCACTTGGAGATGGAGGACAAGAAGAGGAAGATTGTCCCCGTTGCTTCCGGCAGCAACACTCGTCCTTGCCTCCAGCAGCCTCAGCAGTACCAGCAGCCTCAGTACCGGCCTCCCCAGCCGTACCAGCAGAGGCCGCAGCAGTACCCGCCTCGACAGCAGCAGGCAGGTCAGGGCCCGAGGTTACCGGCACCTCCGGCTCATGCTCCACCAGCTCCACCGGCACCGCAGGCTCCACGTCCGGCAGCTCCTACCGGACAGCAGGCTCAGGGACCTCCTCGCACCTGCTTTCACTGCGGCCAGCCGGGGCACTACACCAACGCTTGCCCTCGGAAGGCGCAGGCGGGACAGCAGGGGCGCCCAGCTCAGCCTAGGGTGCCACTTCAGGGCAGAGTGAACCACGTGACGGCCGAGTCAGCGGCCGAGGCTCCCAACGTGGTTATTGGTACGTTCATGGTTAATTCATATCCAGCTACAGTGCTTTTTGATACTGGTGCTACGCATTCCTTCATTACTCAGTCTTTTGTCGAGCATCATGGTATTCATACTAGCACATTAAAGAGGTGCCTGTTAGTATCTTCACCGGGAGGACAGTTGAGGTCTCACACTTACTGCCCGAGAGTTAGTGTTTCTTTGAGGGGAGTAGAGTTGTGTACTGATCTGATGGTGCTAGACACCAAGGGCATTGATGTCATTCTGGGAATGGAGACTCTGGCCAAGTGGGGAGTCCGGATAGATTGTGCTCAGAGGACAGTCTTGCTATCAGCTTCCAGTGGCCAAGAGATTGTTATCAGTGCAGTAGAGCCTTCTGGATTTCTTCATTAGATGGAGGCTAGACCCACGGACGGTATTCGCGTGGTGTCTGAATTCCCAGATGTCTTTCCGGATGATCTGCCAGGTATGCCACCTGAACGCGCCATTGAGTTTTGTATTGATCTCTTGCCTGGCACAGCTCCTATTGCAAAGCGGCCCTATCGCATGGCACCTATAGAGCATGAGGAAGTCAAGAAAACTATTGATGAGTTGCTAGCCAAGGGCTATATCCGTCGCAGCTTCTCTCCTTGGGCTTTCCCATTATTGCTGGTAGATAAGAAGGATGGCTCGAAGAGGATGTGTGTGGATTATCGGGAGCTGAATGTAGTTACTATCAAGAACAAGCATCCACTGCCCCGTATTGAGGATCTCTTCGATCTGCTTCGAGGTGCTCGTATATTCTCGAAGATTGATCTTCGTTCGGGTTATTTTTAGCTGAGGATCCGTCCTGGGGATATTCCGAAGACGGCATTCACCTGCAAGTACGGGTTATATGAGTATACAGTCATGTCCTTCGGCTTGACTAATGCCCCGGCTTACTTCATGCATCTGATGAACATGGTTTTCATGGACTATCTGGATGTCTTCGTGGTGATTTTCATTGATGATATTCTGATCTTCTCCAAGACAGAAGAAGAGCATGAGGAGCATCTGAGACTCATATTGCAGAGATTGAGGGAGCATCAGCTGTATGCCAAGTTCAGCAAGTGCGAGTTCTGGATTGACGAGGTTCCATTCCTCGGCCATGTTATCTCTCAGGGAGGCATTGCTGTTGATCCGAGCAAGGTGAAGGATGTGCTAGAATGGGAGACACCGCAGACAGTGAAGGAAGTCAGGTCTTTCTTGGGCTTAGCTGGATATTATCGGAGGTTCATTGAGAATTTCTCCAAGATCGCGAAGCCTTTGACTTCTTTGCTGGAGAAAAATGTGGCATTCGTATGGACTGATGAGCGTCAGAAGGCCTTTGATGAGCTGAAGAGGAGGTTGACTACGGCGCCAGTCCTGACTCTGCCAGACCAGACGAAGAGGTTCACGGTGTATTGTGATGCTTCGAAGGATGGTCTAGGGTGTGTTCTGATGCAGGAGGGCAGAGTGATTGCTTATGCTTCACTGGCAGTTACGTCGGCATGAGCTGAACTATCCCACTCATGATCTTGAGTTAGCCGCAGTTGTGCATGCTCTGAAGATTTGGAGGCATTACTTGTATGGGCAGCGGTGTGATATCTACACTGATCACAAGAGCCTCAAGTATATTTTCACGCAGAATGAGCTGAACATGCGGCAGAGAAGATGGCTAGAGTTGGTCAAGGATTATGATCTAGAGATTCACTATCATCCGGGCAAGGCCAATGTTGTAGCAGATGCTCTGAGCAGAAGAAGTTATGTCAACATGGCCGCGGCTTTCCAGATGCCTCCAGAGTTATGTGAGGAGTTCGAGCAGTTGAGTCTGGGCTTCTTACATCATACCTCCAGTGCAGCATTTGAGGCAGTACCGACTCTAGAGTCCGAGATCAGGCAGCATCAGAAAGATGATGAGAAGCTGCAGGAGATTCGTGAGTTGCTCAGGAAGGGCAAGGCTCCTCATTTCAGAGAGGATGATCAGGGTACTTTGTGGTACAAGAACCGGATCTGTGTGCCAGATGTAAAGGATCTCCGGAAGTTGATTCTGAGTGAGGCCCATGATATAGCATACTCTATCCATCCGGGCAGCACGAAGATGTATTATGATCTGAAGGAACATTTCTGGTGGTATGGGATGAAGCGTTCAGTGGCAGAGTACGTGGCTATTTGTGACACCTGTCAGCGTGTCAAGGCTGAGCATCAGAGGCCAGCGGGTCCGTTGCAGCCTTTGAAGATTCCAGAGTGGAAATGGGAGGAGATCACTATGGACTTCATTGTTGGATTGCCTCGTACTCAGAAAGGGTACAACTCCATTTGGGTAGTAGTGGATCGATTGACGAAGGTTGCTCACTTCATTCCAGTGAACACTACTTACTCCGGTGCTAGACTTGCAGAGTTGTACATCTCTCGGATTGTCTGCTTGCATGGTGTGCCCAAGAAGATTATATCCGACAGAGGGTCTCAGTTCACTTCTCGGTTCTGGGAGCAGCTCCATGATTCGTTGGATACGAAGCTGCGTTTCAGTACGGCTTATCACCCTCAGACAGATGGGCAGACAGAGAGAACCAACCAAGTGTTGGAGGATATGCTGAGAGCTTGTGCTATTCAGTACGGTACTAGTTGGGATAAGTGCCTGTCTTATGCTGAGTTCTCATATAACAACAGCTATCAGGCCAGTCTGAAGAAGTCCCCCTTCGAGGCATTGTATGGCAGAAAGTGCAGGACTCCTCTCTATTGGGATCAGATTGGTGAGAAGCAGCTCTTTGGCCCTGAGATCATAGATGATGCAGAGCAGATGGTTCAGGCTGTGCGGGAAAATCTGAGGATTGCACAGAGCAGACAGAAGAGTTATGCAGATGGCAAACGGAGAGATCTGACTTTCAGTGTCGGTGATTATGTGTATCTGAAGGTATCTCCGATGAGAGGAATTCGCAGATTCAATGTCAAGGGAAAGTTAGCACCTCGGTATGTGGGGCCATTCAAGGTGCTAGAGCGGAAAGGTGAAGTTGCTTATCGCCTGGAGTTACCTCTCAGCCTCTCAGGAGTTCACGATGTCTTCCATATATCTCAGCTGAAGAGGTGTCTGCGAGTACCCGAGGAGCAGGCACCCCTGGATGGAGTCGATGTGCAGGAAGATCTGACTTATACTGAGCATCTGGTGAAGATTCTGGAGACATCAGAGAGGGTTACTCGGAACAAGCGCATCAAGATGTGCAGAGTTCAGTGGAGTCATCACAGCGAAGCTGAGGCTACATGGGAGCGAGAAGATGAGTTGAGGAAGACCTATCCAGACCTCTTTGCTAGCCAGCCCAGCTAAATCTCGGGGACGAGATTTCTTTAAGGGGGTAGGGTATGTAACACCCTAATTTAAATTTCGGCATTTATTAATAAATTTAATTGGCTTTATTTAAATTTCTAAGGTTTAATGTGTTTAGCCTTGCATTTAATTTATTTTTGTTTCACAAAGTAATTAAAATTTGACTAAGTTTAAAATTTTGTGTTGCATTCATGCTGGTGCATACTTTTATTTGATTGTGGTTTGAATTCAAATTCATATTTGAATTCAAACTTTGTTTGAATTAGATTTAGAAAGAGAGAAATAGAAAGCAAACCCACACCCAAAGTCAACCCAGCCCAAACCCAACTTCCCAGCCCAGCCCGCTCTTCCTCTCCTGCGGCCCACTCCTCCCTCTTCCTCCTCGCGCGCCACCGGCCCAGCCCGATCTCCCGCGGCCCAGCACGCCCGCTCCGCAGCCAGCGCTCCCGCTCGCCCGAATCTGAGTCTGACCGAGCGGCCCCGCTTGTCGGCGCCCCCCCTCTCCCACCGACGCTCTGGGCCCGCACGTCAGCACACCCGCGCGGCGCTCAGCCCGCGAGCACGCGCCCCCGCCTCACCCCGCTGACCCCCCAGATCCACTGGTCAGCCCGCTCAAGCACGCCCGCGGCTTCCTCTCACTGGCGCTGACAGGCCGACCCCACACGTCAGGGCCGTCCTCCTCCTCCCGCAACGCCCGCCCGCGATCACGGCCGCTTTTAGCAGAAGTAGATGATACAGCAGATGTAGCCCTAGTAGATGGGTTCGGCGGTGGTGGCGTGAATGTAGGCATGACAAACTTCTCCTTCTCGATGACGCCTTGCCGAGTCTTCCCATAACATGCAAGCAATCTCTTTGTGGCCTCGTCCTGCTCCTTCTTGAGCTGAGCCTTGAATTGCTTGCAACGCTCCTCAGGTATGTCCTCGTACTTGACTTCAACGGGAGTGGAATCTACCTTGGAGGGGATAGGCTTTTCACCGGCCATTGTAACCGATGGATGCAGATCTGTCCCCAGCAGAGTTGCCAAAAAGTATGTTGACACAGAATTGGTCAACACACAAGCCCTAGAACGTGCGGATCGCAAACGATCGCTTCACTGGTGATGAACGCCGGTTAGACCGGTCGCACCAACCGATCAGACCGGACGGGCACAGAGAACACCGTAGACCTAAAATCGTGAGCTCGGGAGGGACCCCATCGGAGCTCGTAGATCTAGGGTTGTTTTGAGGTCAGCAGGCCACTCAAGATGCCCATGAACGTCGTAGAGACGAGCAAAGAACAGCACGAGGTTGGAAAATCTAGGGTTTGAGGAAAAAAAGGAAAAATAGTAGATTGAATGTTTTGATTGGGTAGAGAGACCTCAATCGACCATGGCCTTTATATTTATAGGCCGGGGAGGACGTACCCTTTCCATATTGGGTTACAAACAGACTCCAAATTACAATCTAACTCAACTTGGATTACACAGAACCAAACCGTTCTGACCGGTCGGCCCGACCGGTCAGACCGGTCGACCTCGGCATTTGCCAATTTTGGTTGCCAATAAGAAAAATACCGGCTAAAGGATACTTTCCAAATAATCTTTAGTTATAAATGGATCCACATGATTTGTTTCGTCATACGATCCATAAGACATCAGTATCTGACATCACAAAGAAGACATGCAAGGATTTGTTAGCACTAGCCGTACATCTTGACATGACATGTTTTTCCATTTTGGTTGCATTCAACAGAAGATACTTGCTTTACATCTCCAACCACATAGGCGGGAAGAAGTCCACGGATATGCATCTCATCGTAAATCTTTGAAATCTCTTTCATGTTACCACATCTAATATAACCTTGAATTAGTGTCCAACATGTAACATAATTTGGATCAACATTATTCTCAATCATTTGGTCAAGAAGCTTGATTGCTTCTTCCATATGACCTTGAGTACAAAGACCATGAATCAGCATAGAATAGGTGAACACATTAGGCTTAACACCATCCTCTGTCATCCTTTGTTTTAACTTAAAGGTTTCAGTTATGATACCATCCTTGTAATATTTATCAATTAGTGTATTGTAGGTGACAGCATTAGGGGACATACCCTTTGACTGCAACTTCTTAAAAAGATTAACTGCCCTTGATAACTCTCCAGACTTGCAAAGGCCATAAATGGCAACTCTCCAATATTTATCAATAAGTGTATTATCATGATTAGTTTACTTTGCTATAATATATATGCTTTGCTATTATAGCTGTAGATCCACGGCCTCAGGCGAAATGAACCGGGTTCCTATAAGGAGAACCTCAGTAGCTATCACATACATAACTCATTTCAATTATATATCATAGTTATGCTTCCCGTTAAAGTCGTTACAAATTACATAATCCAAAGGATTGTGATACGAGTTTTTGAGTACAAGCCACTTGGACTAAATGGAAACAATCAGAAAGCGGAAACGGTAGCTAATCTTCTGGGCCATCCTTCACGAACACCTCTCCTGCACAGGCAACCTTGACTGTAGCATGAGCCGTCCTTAGTCTCTTTCTTCTTCGTCAGTGTGGTGGAACCACCCAAAACTACTGGGCCCGGGTGCACTGATCTTTGTTGCTAACCAACTCTGACCCAAATTGGCACTCACTGGTAGTTCCTCGAGTGAAGCCTCGATAAAAGCCACGCTATTCCAGGATCAGCAGACAGCACTCACGCGAAGGTGAACCCAGAGATTACAACACAGAACATTTCATACATCTCAGAGTGATTGCAGCGGAAAGAAAATTTATTACAAACCAGGTTCAGAATAGTAAGGTACTACAGAGTTCCATCTACTAAAATTATTCAAGTCTTATTGTTCAACGGAAGCAGTAAAAGATAACTAGCGAGATAACGTGACGCATCGATAAAGCCCGTACGAAAGCGTCACTCAGCGGGAGGATGGTCAGCACCAGCTGAAGGGCCATCCCACTCTACAAACCAACCCGGAGGCAAGGTACACGGCCAAGTAAGACTTGCAAACAGATCCTCGAAGTTAGTACCTGAAAAATAGTGCTACAAGCAAGGCTGAGTATACTAATACTCAGCAAGACTGACCCGTCTCCGGATATAACATAGTCCGATAACTAGACATGCAAGGCTTTTTGGTTGTTGGGGTTGGTTTTGCCAAAAACGCCACTAAATGTTGATCCTTATTTTCAGGTTTTACTTAGCCATATCTAGTTGGATTAACCATTCTAAATTTGCAACTAACTCTACACAAACATGGTGGAGCAACCATTTAATCAACCAGCAGTATTATCATCATCATGTTCCACTTGTTACTCTGTGTGACCGAAAGCATTAAGCAATCTCATGCCGTGAGAGGCGGACGATTCTAAATCGAATTTCAACCTGGCCAGGTAAACCTAGACCACACGCATGGGGATCGACTTCGCTCCCGCCCACGCTACAGTTCCCCTTTTTTCCAGTCCGTGGATCCGGCACACCCTCCCCGACTACAGAGTCCGACCACTCTGCACCCGTACGTCGCGACAAAAATATAAATCCTACTTCTACCAGGAGGGTGCGAGATCGTTCCACTCGCCGGTCCAATCAGGTACTTAAGCTTACCGATTACCATATTTCTCGGTATGTGGCTAGTACTTTCAAACGCTTAACGAAATGAGCCACACACCGCGACCTTAGCCATTTTTTACTACACCAGCGGGCTATCACAACTACACAACCCCGCCCGTGGTCCTTATATTTCCGCAGGAATTAAAGTCAGTCAAAATTCCTATTTGCTCGCGAGAGGCAGGAAACCCCTTGACTTCTACCGTACCTATTTAGCATGGCATCTATTCGATAAAAAGATCCGGGATCAAACATAGGTACCTCGGGAGCATGCATCTAAGGTTTTCGATCAACGCCTAGAAAACTTAAATGCAGAAAGAAACTACTACCACACATTATAAATAGATAAATGAATAGTAACTCAAAAAATAAGGTATAATGCACCGAGGCTTGCCTTCTTGGGCACTGTCAGGTAGAAAAGCTTCTGGGGCTTGGCCCAGGTCTTGAGACAAGCTAGCACAATTCAAATTGACCTCCTGATCCACACGAGAGTCTGCGGGCACCAACTCGTAGGCACCGTCCGCGAGATTGACCGCTTCTATATGCAATGCCAAATTATTAGTTATTCGTGGATAACGCTTTCTTTCCTTCATGATAAAGTTGTAGTTCAATAAAAATTAATTTAGTGATGATTTCAACATTTCATTTCATGGGCAGTCGTTTATAGAGTAGTAACCACAATTAGGTTTCTTCATAAATGAGTGGGGGTTTTGGTTTTCATTTTCAAATTCAACACATAGCATGCTTTCATTATTTCTTAACAACACAATTACTAATGAGCTATTGATGAAAAAATAAAGTAACACAGATCCAAACTTAAGCATTCATGGTATAAATTTCAGCATTTAACCATAAAGCAATTACCATAACTAATCATGTAAGTAGATCACTCTAGTTATTTCATCTTTTTATACAGAATGTTTAATATGGGTTCTGGTGCTACAAATTTTACGAGAGCAAATTTATAGCATATACTCAGCACTGAAATTTTTCCAGATTTTATACACTTATACAGCTGAGGTGACAAAAAGAGTAAAAACAGCAAGCCATTAACAAAGATTAATTCTACAGAAAGTTTTACTAGGGATATGGTTCTCAAATTTTTACCAGAGTCTAATCATGAGCTAAACATACTCCAGAAAATTTTTCAAAATTTAACTCAACACGATAAATTAGTTATGCAGTTATATTAACATGAGTTAACATAAATTTCTCACAGTTCATTTGACCAATACTGCATGTGAGCTTTTTATTTCGGACAGAACCTACTCTAAGCAAGAACATATCCAAAAATCAAGATTAGATATGGTGTAGCTCATTCAGCCCAAAAATGGTAAATCTAGCCATGAGATACTAAGTATGATTTTTAACTAGAGTAACACTCAGTAACTGCAGCTCAATATTTTTAGACAGGACCACAGAACTAAAATGAGACTTCAGAAATAAATATAGATTTTTCTGAGCACAACAACTATATATGATGAATTAAGATGATTAAACGAGCATAAAACATGGTATATAGCAAATGAAATCTAATAAATCTGAAATTTATGGATTAACAAGATTTCAGTTACACATGTATGAAGTAAAAATTCCAGAGCAAGTTCATGTGCATATTGTCCAGTATTAAATCGAGAAAGCTAGCAACAGATTAGAGAATCTTGATTGTTCCAACATGATGACTATTTTGGTTGGGTGTCATCTTTTTACTGTGACCTTATTATTCCATTAGTGATAACATATCCAAAAATCAAGGTCACTTGCTGAGTAGAACTTCCTGAACATGCATAAGGTGGTTTTCTTATTCTTTTTCCCAGATTAAATTCAGTTGAGTTTCTGCAGATGTGACTGTTACAAAATTTGTAGATCTTGTTACAAGGATTCCAGATCCATTGATTTTGCATTTTTACGATTTTTTTGTGATTTGTTCTGCATTTTAGAAGTCCACTGGTATACACTGGAATTCTTGCAAACACACCCTTAAACAAAAAAAATTACAACCGGGCCCTTCGCCGGCCTTCTCCGCCGCTGCAGCTCGCCCGGTGGTGTTCTGCTAGGCAGGGCTTACCGGGGCTGCAACGGGGAGGCGCGTTGGAGAGTAGGGATCGAGGAACACCTACCCTGGTCGGCGTTCGAGTGTTTGGTGCACGGAATCGAGCTCGTCGGCGTCAATGGCGGAGCGGTTGTTCGGTTCGCCGGCGTTGGAGGTGAAGGAGGGCTCGAGGTAGGGGAACAGGGCGCGCACAAGCACCACGTGAGCTTGAGGATGCGCCTGGGGTAGCTGTTGTGCACGGACTCCCTCTGGGCTGGCCGGTCCGCGGTGAGCCCGAGCTCGCCGGCGGCAGCGCAGAAGGGGAATGGCGTCGGGAGAGGGATTGGGTTCGATTCCGCGCGCGTGGAGCTCAACTGGAAGGTGGAGAAGCTGCTGCGGTGGTTGGATGGGACAATGTAGGGCTGTGGTAGCCGGTCCGCGCGAGCTAGATCTCGCCGGCCATGGCGGAGCGGCGGGAGGAGGAAGAAGGAGGAGAAGGCGCGCGACGGTGGAGCAATGGGGGTTCTCATAGGCCAAGGAGCTCCTGGGTGAGGGGAGTACCATCTGGGGGCGGTCGATTTGGGTCCGGGGTGCACGACGGTGAGTGGGCGGAGCGGGCAGCGGCGCGGCGCATGGCGGGGGTGGCGTGGCGGCTCGGGAGCGCGTCTGGGACGCGTGTGAGCGTGGGAGGGTGCCAAGGGGCGGGCCAGGTGGCGCTGGAGGGTTTTCCCGGGTCCATTTGGCCGCGGGCGCGCGGTGGACGAAGTCCACCGGTGGCGTATGGCGGCGGCGCGAAACAGAGCACTAGAGAGGAGAGAGATGGAGGTGAGGGCCTTTCTGCGATTTCTAAAATTCCAGGGACTTCTCGGTAATCTAAAAATATCTCCTATTTTGAGGGCTCAAATGAAAAAGTGTTGAATACCACTTTTGCATAACTTTTCAAGATCTACAACGTTTGTGTTATGCAAATTTTCATTTGAGACTCACATTTTGAACTAATTGTAAATTTGCAAATTTGCACAAAAGGGCTTTGATTTTAATCAGTTTTTGATTTGTTTTTGGCTGAAGTTCAATTGAGCACATGTCAATTAAAGTACCTCCCATGAGCCAACTAAAATTTTGTGCACATTTTTGAATTGAAAAATTGAGTAGCTTTTCACTCTTTTTCCTTTCTCCTTTAATTTCTTTTATTTACTTTGACTTTTATTTGACCCCTTCTCTATGAATTAATTTCCCCCACATTTTTATCTGAGTGTATCTGAGTGTACTGACACCTGAGGTGTCATAGTCAGGCTTGATCTTCAAGTTGGATACCAACTGAAATATTGGTTCCTTAGCTTTATTCCTCATCGTCAGACTTGATCTCCACTTCGGATCCTGCATGTAACAATCTATCCTGAAGGACGGGATAGGCTCACGTCACCATCCGAATGCAACTTTAAGTGGATGCAAAGGTGAGGAAAGTATCCAAGGATTGTGTTTGGCTTTTCCTAAGCAAGCAGTAGCAGCACAAGTACATCATCCAGTTCATCCAGACTCGGGCCATTCCGGCATCTCGGACTCCCGGTTTACTCACACCTTCAGACTCAGCATATCCCACCTGGGCGGTGCAAGAACTCCCACTCCTCGCACCTCAAATGCTATCCAAGTAGGCAAATAGACTAGAGGGAGGTAGAAAATATGTAACACTACTCTAGTTAGTGAAGCCGGATCAAGAGTTGTACATGACCGAGTACGCGGCTATATATATAGTTTTACACTCTGCAGAGGTTGTACACCTAGACCCACTCGCCATGAGGCCAGCCGATCCATCGACTGACTGACTCTGAGGCATTGGACAACTGTAACGAAACTAATGGCTACGGCCACCATCCTGCTTTCCCGACTCTCGGTACGATCTCCCACGAGAGACCATCCCGGGATTGTGAAGGCTCTCCCTACTGTATCAGGGCTCATGAGGACCAATACCCATTCACGCCAATACTAGCCCTCCCCCTGCACTAATCTCTATCCTCCTGCAGGCTAGGTGTCACTCGTAGCTAGCTCGGACCGGATCCCTCCTCATAAAGGATAAGTGGTGTGCACGCTGACATAGTTCCGTCTCCAGGTCCTACTAACTTGGTCCTTCATTACAGAAACGAGCATCTTCGTCACAAGTGCATCTCCGCGCACAATGGTATGCAAATGGCACCCATTACAGGTATTGCCCCTCATACGCCTCCTCTATACTACCATGGATCCTGAAGGATTAGTTCCCCACGGGGAACACTGGTACCTGCCATAGGTACTCGCAGGGCATGCCCAACACATGCCCCCAGCACTCGATCAACTAATCGAGTTAAGTCACTCGCTCCCGCTGGATAATCCTAACCACCAACTCATCATATGTGGATCCCCACTCACGCCAAGACTATCATCACAGAAACCCGCATATACACATAGACATCAAAGCATGATCTCTCGACCATTCATAAATGGTGGAGTAGGTGATCAAGGGACTGGTAATCAAGTAGGCCATGCAGGTTCTGTATAACATTGAGTAAAGCAGTAGCATAGCTAGCATGCGATGCCTAATAGGTTCCCAAACTAGAGATGGGCGTGAACATTGTAACTCGCAGTCTTCTCGGTTCTTCGAGGCTTCTGGTCGTCTAGGACATCCTTCTGGATCTGTTTGGTATCGCGGTAGTTCTCCTGGGCCTTCGGGTCGTTCGGGACATCGGTCAACTTCTCCTCGTAGGGACCTAGTTATAATTATGTATAAATAGAAGGACCAAAGTGCAAAAGTGCACAAAACTGAATAAGATCCAACTCACAACAAAACCTACTTTAATGGATAAATCATGTTTTTAGAAGAATTATGAAACTAGTTTCATACTTTTCGGAGGTTCGGTTGATTTAATATGATTTTTCTAGGATTATCATTTTATGAAATTAATAAATAATTATCGAAAAAAGGGAAATCACACCACGGCAGCATGTGGTAGCACAAGAGCGTGCCATGTGGCATGCTGACATCAGCATGACATCACTAGATGGGTCCGGATTGCTGACGTCAGTAGTGGGCCTAGCTGACGTCAGCGTTGACCGATCAACTTTCAATGGGTCAACGGTTGTTGGTGGGGCCCACGGTCAGTGGGGTCCAATTGTTAGTGGGTCCCGTACGTCAATTGCATGGACAAGCTGACAGATGGGGCCCGCGTGTGAGGTCCGATAAAATAGGAAAGAAAAAGTAAGTTGTGCACTATGGACTTAAATGAGCTAAAAAGGGAAATTGGGTCGGTTTGGCTTGGCCCAACAACTCTGCCTATCTTGGCTCCATGGGCCGGCTCAGGATTGGCGGTAGACTGGGCTGCGGTCCACTTCCCTCCTCTTTTCTTTTTTTCTTCACCGCATCCCTTCTCTCGCTGACGGCTTGGGTCCACATGCCGGCGTCTCCTTCCTCTTTCAGATCGGCGGGGCCCTCCTGTCGGTCTTATCGGGATCTGCTGTGCCTGGGTTCTGATCGGGTGTGGCGTAGGCATGTGTGTGCATGCGCGTGGTTCATGTGTGAGTGGTTGCCGGATGCGGGAGGTGCAGATGGGGTGCACGCAAGGTGGTCATCTGAATGCCCGAATGGGCTCGGTTTGGCTCACGGCGTGGCCTTTGGGCAGCGTCAGGCATGAATACGCTGGTGCGGGCGGCAGCGTCTTGGTGCACGGGCTCTCGGCATTCCGAGCCCGCGGCAGTGGGCTGTAGGCGTGGACAGGTCAGGAGCAACGACAATAATGGCGAGCTCAGTGTGAGCGAGGCCAAAATCTCAGCCTTTGGCTTGCTGCGGTCAGGTAGGAGTACACGCGCGGGGTGCATGACGCACCATGCTATGGCAAGGCTATGCATGGTTCTGGTGCGGGTCACAACAAGGCGAGGTCTTGGGTTAGCTCCTCGTGCGTGCGCGCCGGGCATGGCCACGACAGCTCCGCTGTGCACGCGCGCGCAAGCGCTCAGCATGGCCTAGGCTACGGCACGGTGTGTGGACAGAATTAGTTTGCGGCGCAGCGTCGGGGATATCATGCTGGCTGGTAGTGGAAGTGGAATAACAGAGAGGAAAAAGGAGCTGGCGCATGATGCCTAGCTGTAGTGGTGGTTCTGTATAGAGAGGAGAGCAAGGCTGCTGATTGCTGTGTGCAGATCAATCTATGGGGAAAGGCATGTGCTTGCTCATTCAGTGAATAGAAAAAGAAACAGAAGATCAAGGGAGGAAAAAAGGGCAGAGAATTGCTGGTTACCGATTTGGAGAAGGAGCAGAGAAGAAAAAGGGATAGCTTGCTGTTGGAGGGCAAGAGGCGTACGAAGGGGTCGGGTGGAGGAAGGAAAGGCCATGGCTTGCTTGTTCATGCAGTAGGAGGAAAGGAACTAATAATTTGAGAGAGGGAGTCCCTGGTGCTTTCAGTAGGCTTCGATGTAGGTGGTGCATCCCCGATCAAATGAGCAGTGCATGCAGAAGGCTGGCGGGGTGGTGTAGGCGCACGGGTCAAGCAAAGGCCTTTCGGCTGGTCTGGTCCAGGGCATACGTATATGCAGGCAACGACATGGCCGAGGCCGCGCACAGGCCGTGACGTGCGTATAGCACTCTGGCGGAGCTGGACCGCAGTGGCGTCGGGCTGCAACAGTTTCAAAACGTGGGCGACAGTAGCGGGCTCCTGCACAAGACCACGGGATGGAGGTCCTAGGCTCTACGGAGGGGTCATCGGTGGTGTAGCTCACACCGATAGCATTATGGTGTTAGGAGTAGGATATCGGCGCTCACCATGCGTCGGCGGTGTAGGCATGGCCGACGTGATGGAGGCTTCTGGTATGACGACACTCGGCTCGGCACTTGCGACTTGGCTTGATCATTTCATCAAGCAGGTTGTGCGTGAGGAAAGGTAGCAGCTTCGCCTGTTGTCGTCGACGTCGGCGTAAGCACAACTTGTCTGTGTTTATTTACAGCCAAGCCTGCTCAGTGATACTCTTAGCAGTAGGATTGTAGGTAGGAATCGACTGCTCTGGAAGTCGATGGTGCAAAGAACACAAGGATTTAGACAGGTTCGGGCCACGAGATGCGAAATACCCTACGTCCTGTGTGGTTGTTTGTATTGTCTTAGGTGTTGATGTATTTTGAGGGGGTCCCTGCCCACCCTTATATATTACGGGGGGACAGGGTTACATGGAAAGTCCCAGCCGAATACAGTTGGAGTCTTACTACAACACGGTCGGGTAGTTTCCTTATACTGCAGCTAGTTCTCCGCCTATTCGGGTAGTTACAAGAGAGGTAAGGTACATCCATGAGTTATCCCGTACTCTAGAACATTCTATGCCTATAAGCAGTCCCGCTGCCCCGGGTTTGACAAGCCCCCGAGCTCTTCGTAGCCGAGTCCTACAGGTGTCGAGTACTTGGTGAAGCATCTCCGAGTACTTCAAGCAGTATGAACATCCTTCTCGTTGCTTCTGAGCCTTCCTTCGAGTACATCGAGTAGTCTTCCAAGTACTTGCAGTTGCTCCGAGGCTGTGAGGTGCTCAAGCTCCGAAATCTTGATCATATATGGTGCGCGAAGTACTCACGCTCTATATGGAGTAGCCCCCGAGCCTTAGGTTGAATCGTAGAATTAGGCTGAGGGTCACTTCAGTCTTGTTCATTCATTATTTTCCAAAAAAAATTGAAAAATAAATCTCTAATGCACATAACCCGTAGCCCCCGAGCCTTGAATTTTAAATCTTTCAACTTATATTTAAGGATCCAAAACACGTGACATACAATCATATCCTGATAACTTTCAGTAACAACTCAGAATGGTCAACGATCGTTGGGCTTCCATATATTAACAAAATTGTTATTCACAACCTTATTAAACCGTGTAGTAACTTTTAGGGTTTTTACCCCTTTGATTCCTGGCCATCGCCATTTTTAGATCCAAACTTTCCCCAGCTTTTGCCTTCTCCGTTCGCCTTCCACTAGCTCCTCTCGTAGCCCCCAAGCCAAGATGACCGCTCGTGACGCTGAGATGGCTCCCAAGAAGAACAAGTCTAAGCTTGATGTCAAGGAAATTCCTGATCTCTCCACGGGCTGGCGAATGAGCAAAATGTCCAATGCAGCCGTGCAAGAATTGGAGAATATGGGGCTGCTCCAGAGTCAAGTTGTGATTCAATGGCGTGCGGCTAATGGAGAGGATCACCAATGTGAAGGTACATTTGAAACCGTCATGTTCTGCGATTTCGTAGAACGTGGTCTCGTAGTACCTGTATCAGAATTCTTCCAAGCCCTTGTTCAATTCTAGGGAATCCAATTGCATCATCTGACCCCGCAGTCAATCTTGCATCTTGCGATATTCACCAATTTTTGTGAAGCATTCCTTGGCATCCTCCCTCATTTTCATCTTTTCCAGCATTTTTTCATCCTTGTACCAATTCCTGATGCTAGCAAACCCGCCGTCGTCGGTGCATGTGATTTAGTACTCCATCCTGAGAACCGAGACGAGTACTTATCCTATCAGCCCTCTGGTAAAGGAGTCGAGTGGAAAAGTTTCTGGTTTCATGTTGGAAACTTCGAATCTCCACTTCCCGAGAGAAGCCATGGCGCCCCCTAGATCCAAGCAAGTTGGATGAGTACTGACCCTGGTGGCGGTCAAGTAACATGCCTCCTCGATGCTCTTGCAAAGTTGAAGAAGAAAGGTATTACCGGAGATTATGTAGTATTTTCTTTTGTGAGTCGTCGACTACAGCCTTTGCAACATCGGAAGCATTCTGCCTTCAGATACGAAGGCAAAACAGATCCAACCAGATTTTCTCCTGAGCCAATGGCTCACTCTGAGGTGATAAAAAGATGCTGCAAAGTACTCGACAACTTTGACCAGCCTTTGACTCTTCCAGCGCTCTTATGGGCAGGCAATCCGCCCGAGAATTCCTGGGTAAGTGACAGTAAGCATTTTTCGAATACTTGTATGAGTAATTCCCTTTGCTTTTCTGATGAAATCACTCTCTTGCAGAAGAATTACAAAACATGGTATTGTATGACTCCGTCACCAATTGATGCGGCCCAGTCTGGTGGCAATAAGAAGTGGAAGGCAGCACCTGGATCACTGTTCCAGAGAAAAATCTATCGTCTCGATAGCGGCCAGTAAGTTCCTTACTTTCTCCAACAGACCCAATTTAATCTTTAACCATCTTGTGCTGACTCCAGCTTGTTTAGGATACAATACATTCCTGAGCGCGAGAAGGCTCAGATTCAAGACTTCCGTTACTGGGTGGAGAATGACCCGGAGTCAACTACTCGATCGGACCCCGAGTCACCAATAATTGGGTTGATCGAGAGCTCTGATGCTGCAGCCTGCCATGAAGCAGGCACCTCTAACACACCAAAAGAGTTTGCTCCTGGGACAAAGAAACCTTCCCCATCCGTTGAACAACTTCCTCCATCTGCAGCTGCCAGAGGAGCCGACACTGCTGCTGGTGCTGGAACTAGTGGAGAGGCTGGAGGGTCAGGCAAATCTACTGTTCGAGTAGTACCCTTCCAGTCGCTCCCTGAATCTGCCCAAGAAGAGTTAGGAAAAGAACTCTTTGATGATCCACTGCTTCCCGTGGAAAATGTACAGAAGCTTGCAGATTATATGCAGTGGGGCTTCAAATTCACCAAGGTAAGTCATCTTTTTTCCAGCCTTGCCCAACATCGAGTAGTTTATAATATCTGCCATATGTTGTGTTTGTAGGATGTTGCCAATCGATCTTTCCTGAAGTCTCATGCTTTGTATAAGACTGTGGATAACCGGAACACCTTACTTCAGAAGAATACAGAAATTGCCAAACGTCTTGATCAAGCTCTCGATGCGCGGAACAAGCTTTATGAAGCTAACCGCCAGCATACGAGGGAGATTTATCAGATGAAACATCATATCAAGAGTCTTGAAGAAGAAAAAACCAAGCTTCAAGAACAACTGAAAACTGCCCAGGCCTGTAAGTACTTGAACTCCACTTGATAATCCTTGGCAAGTAATTGCATAATCAATGGAATATCCTTTGACAGGTTCCTCAAGCAATCAAGTTCGACTAGTAGCTGCAACTCAAGCGATTGTGGACATGGTTGATCCTCAAGAAGAAGAAGTGTCAAGTAGTCGATCTCTGGTCGCGCGCTTCGAAGAAGCTCCCAGAAAGATTATTGGCTTGATGACGGCAACTTCAAAAAACTACCTGTCGCACATGCTTGCTATTGTAAAGTCTTATTGGCCTCAGAATAATTTAGCTCCAATAGCAAAAGGAATAGCCGATGATTGCTCGGATTAGGATTTCCAAAGCTATTGTAAGGAAATAGAAAAAATTGCAGAGGAGATCTTGAAGAACATGGCAGAATGATATGCATGTAATCGCTCCTTAGATCTGTATAGACTTGTATTTGTATAAATCACTGTGTTATCCTGTTGATGTGTCTTCAGAAATTTGATTCTGAAATCGTAGGATAAGTAGTCGATGTAAAAACTACTCGGGCGAGTAGAGTGTTTCCATGGAGTAACCTCCATGGTTTATCAGTTAGGATGAATCCCGTCGGATTATCTAGATAGAAAAAACTGTACAGAGATATCCATAATCTTCCTGATCGAGCGGGCAGGGTGTCTAACTCGTAGACTGGAGTAACTATTAAAATTGACCGATTACGATGAACCCCGTCAGGTTACCCAAGTAGGATAAATTTTAACAGTATCCAAAAACGTACTTGAGCAAGCGAGTAGTTGTGCCTTTAACACAAGGCTGGAAATACCTTTAGAGTTGACCTATTAGGATGAACCCCGTCGGGTTACCCAAGTTGGACAAACTTGTAAAAGTATCCAAAAGCCTATTCGAGCAAGCGAGCAGGTTGTGTCCTATAGTAAGGACGAGGATGTGGCATGTATAGTTATCCGGTTTGGATAAACCTTGATAAGTTATCGCAGTAGGAAAAACTGTGTAGGCTATCCTGATTGGGTTATCCTGGTCGGTATGAATCTGTAAAGATTACCCTGGTTGGAAAAACCCTTCAACAAGTAGTGGATCTTGGTGATGTCAGGTTGATAGCTGCCTTTAATGTAGTCAAGAGATGGTAGAAACCATTGCTTTATTAAAGAGATGATCTGCCACCACCATACAACCGAATCAAGGATAAAACTTGCGCAAGTGTTCGATGTTCCAAGAGTTGGGTACCTCGTTACCATCAGCATTAGTTATTCGGTATGATCCTGGTCTTGTAACTTTAGACACAATGAAAGGTCCCTCCCATATGGAATTCAACTTGTGCAGTCCTGTTTCATCTTGGATTCGTCGTAGAACTAGATCTCCTACGTTGAAAGATCTTTACTGGACATTGCGATCATGATAGCGTCTGACTCCTTGAAGATATCTAGCCGACTGGGTCAAAGTGTTGATCCTAGCTTCTTCGACTGTATCTAACTCAAGTTGTCGAGCTTCATCTACTTCTCCTTCCTGATAGGCCTCTACTCTTGAAGATTTCCACATGACATCTGCGGGTAGTATAGCCTCTTATCCATAAGTAAGGAAGAAAGAAGATTGTCTAGTTGATTTGCTGGGCTGCGTTCGCAGCCCCCAGACCACATGGGGTAGTTCTTAAATCCACTTGCCACCCTTCTTAGAGTTGGCGTCATAGAGCCTCTTTTTAAGCCATCAAGTACCAAGCCATTGATGCGTTCCACTTGACCATTTGCACGTGGGTGAGCCACTGAAGCATACTTGACCTCTATACAAAAATTCTCACAGAAATCCCAAAAAGACTACGAGGTAAAGTAAGAACCCAGATCTGTATTGATAGAGTGAGGAAAACCAAACCGATGTATGATGTAGGAGATGAAATCCACTACCCTATCTAATGAGATCTTGACAATGAGCTTGTACTCGATCCACTTAGTAAACTTGTCGACTGCTACCAGCACATGATTGAATCCTCCTGGAGCTACGGTGAGGGGTCCGATCATGTCCTGACTTTTTTTTCGACTGAAACTATGGGGGAGTTCCCCACAGCAAATATATTAAAAACAGAAAAGGACAGTTACAACAAGATTACAGAGATACTTACAAAGCAAAGCAGGGAGGGAGGTGTGAAGAGAAAGGGTGGTGGGAGGGAAATAATTACAAAATTGTGTTCAGCCAATCTAAAACTGTTGTTCTGTATATCTCATTAACTCTATGTAGCTGTAAAGTAACCTATGCTTTGAACTTCACAGTCCATAGCTGAATGTTAACTACCTTGGCTTCAAAAATCTTTCCATTTCTGAGGTTCCAAAGCTCCCAAGCTACAATGATGAAAATCTCGATAAAATATGGCATGTTCATGGCAATGTTTCCTTGTTCAAGTCTCTTATGTATGTCCAGGCTGGTGTCCCAAGAAAATCCCAGTTTCTACCAGCAGACTGTGGAAAAGGGACAGTCAAAGAAGAGATGGTTGACATCCTCTACTACTTGATCATTGCAAAGCACACAGACGGAGTTTGGTTGGACATGAAAATTTCTCCTCTGAAGCATGTTTCTAGTGTTCAGTCTATCCAAAAGAATGAGCCAGGCAAAGAATTTGAGCCTTGGTGTGCACTTTGACTTCCATATCCAATTAAAGGTTTTAGGTACTTGCAAATGCTTGAAAGCCAATTTATAGAAGCGACTAGCTGTGTACTGATTATTCCCCCAAATGAAGGTCCATGTGTCTTTAGAGTTATCATAATAGTTGACTTGCTGGACATCCTGTTGCAGAAATAGAAGCTCTTGCAGAGCCTGTTCAGATATTGGCAGATTGAAAATATCTCCAATGTCTTCTATTTCTGCAAGCTTATGTAACTCAGGATACTGGTGTCTATTTTAACAGTCACTTCTCATTCACAAGCTTTGGAGTTTCCATTGATCATAATCTCGCATCTGCAAGAGGTATTGGTGTCTATTGTTTTAAAGCACACGGTTAGATTTATCATAGATTGGATCAGCTTATTCCTGGTGGGAGAGGGCCATGGCATATGCAGCTATATTTTTATGACACTAATGAGACCATTGCGCATAGGGTCAAGAGGACTCCTAAGCTTGATACTTCAATGATCCGATTGATTTTGAGGATTCTGCAGGACAATCCATATGTGCTTCTATTTAAGAATCTCGGTTCGGTGTCTAACATTGCAGAGTACAACATTGAACTTAATACAAGTATATCTGTTGATCAGAGGAGATATAATTCCCCTGGGATGGATCAGGTCGCTGCTATATGGATGGATGGTAATGACCCTCAGCAGCGGTTTTCTCACAGCATAATAATATATGGCAGTGAGGATCGACCTCACTATATCAGGGCGTACCATGGTTGCTACGACCCATTAGCCTACCCTGTGTTGTGTCCTGGTGGTGAGACAGGATGGGGGGATAAAAAGATTGAATATCAGGATCCACCTCCTGCTAAGCCGAAGAGAAAGTATACGGAGTGTATGAATCAAGGTTTGTTTAGTATATTCCAATTATCTTTCAAATATAGTAGATAATATTATTGATTATTTATTGCTATTTTGGAGAGTAAACATATATTATCTCATTCACACATGATCTTCCTGATGGGGAATCAGGCGCAGTTCAGTTGCAGCCTCCTAAAAAGGGAAAACACCGACATTCAGTGTATTACAATTTTAATGGGAAGACCATGATATGGATGAGCAAAGTGGGGACGAGGATGATCCCAATGATGAGCTTGATGACATAGGTATGAACACACTTTCCATTTATTGTTTTATATTATGTATTATACATGTATTATATATGGAAATAATTAAGTAATGATATGGACTCACCTTCCAACACTCTCTACATCTAACAGCTGGTGGAGGATCTCGGTGTCACGTCACTGCGAGAGAGTACTATTGTTTCAAGCTACAGATTCGTGAAGGTCAATTCAATGTGTTCTTTCATGCTGGTCGGCTCTTCCAGCAATTTGCAGTAGATATGTATGTCAAGGTTGAGTCAATGCGTCTAGATTGGTATGTGAAGCCAGCAAATCAGGCTATAATTCGTGCAGATTTATATCAGTTGAGCTTTGATTTAACTATGAGCCATCAAGTCGCAATTGAATGTAATTGCATCAATTAGCATCTAAAATTTTACAATTCTTCTGTGGTCAGGGTCTTCTTGACACGCTCGCTGCTGGAGAGGCTGATACTTTGAAGGCTGGGCTCAGGGTTGTTTTGAGTAAGGATTTTCTCGGCAGTGATCGTGATGTGCAAAGTAGGTTCATGGATGCAATGACACTGGTTACACGGTATGGGAAGCCAGATTTCTTTGTAACAATGACATGCAATCCATATTGGGATGAGGTAGTTGTAGAATTGCTGCTAGGGAAGACACCCCAAGATCGACCTGATATTGTTGTGAGGGTGTATCATGCTAAGTTGTTGTACCTTCATGATTTTTTGATTAAAACGGGTCACTTAGGCACGGTTGCTGCATGGGCGCATGTAACAGAGATTCAGAAGAGGGGCCTGCCACGTGAGCACTTTCTACTAGTTATGAAGTCCGGGAGTAAGCTAAAGAGTCCTGATGATTATGATAGATATATTTCAGCTGAACTACCTGACAAGAAAAAGTATCCTGAGTTACATAAGCTTGTATGCAAACATATGATGCATGGTCCATGTGGAGTTCTAAACAAGGACTGTCCATGCATGGTTGATGGTGAATTTCGCTTCCGATACCCTCGGCAGTTCAGTGAAAGTACGCAGCAAGGAATTGGACTCTTATCCAGTATACAGAAGACGAGAGGATGGGCAGAAAGTGAAGGTGCGTAAGAAATGGCTTGATAATCGATGGGTGGTTCCTTATAATCTAGTCCTGCTGATGAGGTATAACTGCCACATTAATGTAGAGATCTGTTGTAGTATTAAGTCTGTTATGTATCTATACAAATATATATATATATATATAAAGGGCATGATCGCGAATTTTTCTCGCTTGAGCCTAAGGATAATGGAACCAAAGTAATCAATGGGATAAAACAGTACAGTGATTCTTGGATGATAACTACTATAGAGGCTATGTACAGATTATATGCATTTAAGTTATATTCTATGTCGCCACCTGTATTGCAGATGCAGGTGCACCTTGAGGGTATGCATATGGTTGCCTATAAGTCTACTGATAACCTGAATAATGTTGTGCAGTCTGAAAAATCACAGAGGTCCATGCTTACAAAGTATTTCAATGTGAATAGATCAAACCCTGCAGCTCACGAATATCTCTATAGAGAGTTTCCTGAGCACTTCACCTGGAACAAGTCAAAGAAGTGCTGGAAGCCTAGGATGGTTAAAAGGATTCAGATTGGCAGGTTGGTCTATGCAAATCCTGCCGAAGGTGAGAGGTACTACCTTCGGATCATGTTGAACCATGTTAGAGGTGCAACCTCGTATGAGAATCTGAGAACATGACGGGGTGTTACGTATGCGACATTTAGACATGCATGTGAGGTTATGGGGCTTGTTGAATCAGACAAGTCACTTGATGACTGCCTCACGGAGTCGGCTCAGTTCAGGATGCCTTGTTCGTTATGGAGGCTTTTCGCCATTGTAATGGTTTTTTGTGAGTGTACTAATATACGTTGTCTTTGGGACAGCCATCTTGACACTATGTCTGAGGATTTTTGCCGTACATGTGACAATAGCTCGAGAATTGAACAGATGGTGCTTAGAGATATATCATATCATTTGACATCTATGGGCAAGGATATCAGGCACTACGGTTTGCCGGAGCTACACCTGACTGGTGAGTAATCTCGAATGCTTTAGTTATACATACATACATACATACATAAATATAATTTGAGTACCACTATCATTTCTAATAATTTCAACTCATGCAATTTTTTGTTATATATTCATATTTTACAGAGGAAGAGCGATCAAGGGATCATTACAGGGAACTTACTGAGGAGCAGAACCCTGAGTTTGATGAGGATCATCTGAAGATTATTCAGACACTTAATGCAGAACAAATAGCTGGTTATGAGGAAATTCTTGATCATGTTTTGAAGAACAAAGGACAGGTGTTCTTTGTAGACGGTCCAGGCGGCACCGGTAAAACATATCTCTACAAAGCTTTGATTGCTAAGGTGCGGCCTATGGATCTTATTGCTGTTGCTACTGCTACATCTGGTATAGCTGCTTCCATTATGCCTGGTGGGCGCACTACACATTCTCGCTTCAAGATTCCAATAAAACTGAGTGGCAATACTATGTGTAGCTTTACAAAGCAGAGTGGCACAGCAGAGCTGCTTAGAAAGGCATCTCTGATAATATGGGATGAGGTTGCAAGGACTAAGAGGCAAGTAGTTGAGGCTCTTGACAGGTCACTTAGGGATATAATGAGTTGTGATATGCCGTTTGGGGGGAAGGTTATGTTGTTTGGTGGTGACATCAGACAGGTTCTTCCTGTGGTGCCGCGTGGAACAAGAGCTCAGATCATTGATGCAACCTTACTTAGATCATACATATGGGAAAGTGTTCGGTGGATCAGGTTGACCCAGAACATGCGAGCTCAGGCTGATACATGGTTTGCATATTACTTATTGAGGATCGGTAATGGGATCGAGGAAGCATTTGAGGGTGACTACATGTGGCTTCCTGATGACATTTTGATTCACAATCCTCCGGAGGATGATTCCATTGTCATCCTTATATATCAGGTGTTCCCGAATTTTGTTGCAAATTGCACTTCTGCCTCTTATATGTGTGAGCGTGCGATACTATCCACCAGGAATGAACATGTTGATGCTGTGAATGCACTTATGATTGATAGATTTTTGGGGAAGCAGAAGATTTTCTTTAGCTTCGACTCTGTGGATGATGACTCACGTAATAATTATCCTCTTGATTTTCTCAATTCGATTACCCCTAATTGGCTTCCCCCTCATGAGTTGAAGGTTAAGAAGAATTGTCCTATTATATTGCTTCATAATCTTGATCCTCATAATGGCCTTTGCAATGGAACTCGGCTGGTGGTACGGGGATTCCAGAATAATTCGATTGATGCTGAGATTGTTAATGGGCAGCATGCAGGAAAGAGGGTGTTCATACCGAGGATACCAATGTCTCCTTCCGAAGACCTCACTCTTATATTCAAGTTTAAGAGGAAGCAATTCCCCATCAGGTTGAGTTTTGCGATGACAATTAACAAGGCGCAAGGACAGACCATACCTAATGTAGGTATCTACCTCCCAGAGCCTGTCTTTTCACACGGACAATTGTATGTGGCTCTGTCAAGAGGTGTATCTCATGAGAGTACGTGGGTTCTTGCAAAGAGAAACATGAACATCGATCCTGCTGGAAAGAGTACGAAGAATATTGTATACACAGATGTCTTGAAATTGTGAGGTGTGTTTGTGCAACAACTTTATATATCCGTAGGATGTAGTATTGCATTTATGCACTCATAGTCATGTGCATGCATGCTCTTCTAAGCATATATGTTGTTCATGCAGGTCACACGCTTGGAGATTATGACCTCCCTTATTATCTGAATGTTTTGATAAATGTTTGGTGTACATGTGTAAACATACATTTTTATCTTGATCTGTGACATGTCTATTATGAGATTATTCTTATATATATATTCTTGCTAGAATTTTGTTGAGTGTGAATAAGATTATATATATACTCTGAAGAATTTTTAAGTTTCATTATTCTAAAATAATATTGTGCCTCAGTTTACAATTATTCTGTATTTATATTACTACTTTTTTTTACTCTCTAATATAATAGCTACCGCATTATAATATTTTTAAATAATTATTTCTTAAAAATGTGATATTTTTAATATAATTGTTTTTTAAACACGTGTCTGTGCCACGTGCACATCCACTTTTTAAAAATAGTTGATACAAATCTCTAGATATCTGAACCAATATCCCTAGAATAACAAATCAACGCACGAATCTAATTAGGAAAACTTACCTCTCATATACAGGACCCATATTTGCTGCCGTCATCATGTCATTCTCGAGGGCAATATATCTACTGATCTGATTTTGTACACGGAAAAAACAAGGACTTCGATTTGATTGGACGGGATGTTCATGGGCGACGGAAAGCAGCTCGATTTGTCACCCTGTTGCCTATCAGGAAGATGCATCCGTGCCACATGAAGATGACGATCTGCTGCCCGACCTGCTGCATCACAAGTACATCACGTCTTATTGGAAGATCAGAACTTAAATATTTAGCATAAAAACCAGAAGCCCACGATACAGGATGCAAGATTTGGCAAGTCGCAACGAAATAGATGTTAGGATAATCATGACTTGGAGTGTGTTTTCAAGTAATTTGGTTAGTTAGCGTGTGCGTGCATGATGCCTGCTATGGCGTTAGACGCGGAAGCACTTGGCATGGCTCCCGGCAAGCTCGGCGACGACTGGTTCATGCGCGTGAGGGAGTGGCTCACGTCTAGGCATGCCGCGTCGCGAGGGGCTCGTGCAGATCGTGTGCGAGGGCTGTAGGAGGTAGTTGCTAGATGCTGCCGGCTATAAAATATCTTGTGCTCCATGTGTTTGAGTTGAGCCGAGTAGAGCTAAGAGAATAAACAGGCCAAGATACAGCCGTTCGTCACCGCGGCGTTCGTCGCCGGAAATCCTTAGTGTGTTCCTCATGTTCGTGTGATCGTCCGTCGATCCTCGGTTCCAACATTTGGTATCAAAAGCAAGGTTAGGTCGTTAGGACATCCGTTCCCATCGCCGGAGGTGTGCTGGTGGTGGCCGGCACGAGGCGGCGTTCATGGCGGAGGCTGGCGCAAGCCGAAGTTCGCCGGCAGCTACGACGCGTTGTAGCTCCGGGCCGTGTGTCGGCCTGTGGAGGTGTGCGGTGGTGAGGTGGAGGCGGAAGCTCGGCTCCATGGCTGGGCGCGACGTGCTGCATGGTCGTCGATGGCGGCGCGTGGGCGCAGGCACAGCGGCGGCGCAAGGCGGCTGGGAGGGCCGTGGCATGGCACGCGTGATGCTCGGCGCGGGTGCGGCATGCGTGCCGACCAGCGGCGTGCGCGGCGGTAAGGCAGCGGTGGCTTGGCTCAGCGGCAAGGAGCGCGAAGACGGCGGTGATGCGAGGCCCGAAGAAGTGCTCACGGTGGTCTGTACAGGCACGGCCGTTGGGCCGTGTGTTGGTCCGCGCGATGGAGCCCGTGGTGACGCGATGCGCTGCGGCCAGACAGTGGATCTTGCATCGGTCCTGTCTTGGTGCGGCGGGGCGTTGTTCTGGCCGGGGAGCAGCGGCGTGTGTCCCGGAGAAGATGATGAAGCCGTCGGGTGCCTGTAGAGGCGATGCATGCTGTGTGGTTCGCGTCAAGCGTGGAGACCGTCGTTGCGGCCGTGGCGATGACGACGACAGGAGCAGCATCGTCAGCTCCGGCAAGGACTTGCGGCGTTCGCATGGAGATGGTGCATGCAGATGTGGCCGGTCTGGTCGAGAGGCCGTAGCGGCGGCCGTGGCGACGAAGACGACAGCATCTGCAGCAACTCCGGGCAACGGCAAGTCAAGATTAGGGGGAGTTTGTTAGGATAATCATGACTTGGAGTGTGTTTTCAAGTCAGTTGGTTAGCGTGTGCGTGCATGATGCCTGCTATGGCGTTAGACGCGGAAGCACTGGGCATGGCTCCCGGCAAGCTCGGCGACGACTGGTTCATGCGCGTGAGGGAGAGGCTCACGTCTAGGCATGCCGCGTCGCGAGGGGCTCGTGCAGATCGTGTGCGAGGGCTGTAGGAGGTAGTTGCTAGGTGCTGCCGGCTATAAAATGTCTTGTGCTCGATGTGTTTGAGTTGAGCCGAGTAGAGCTAAGGGAATAAACAGGCCAAGATACAGATGTTCGTCGCCGCGGCATTCGTCGCCGGAAATCCTTGTGGGTTCCTCGTGTTCGTGTGATCGTCCGTCGTTCCTCGGTTCCAACAATTGATTTATTTGGCAATCATGGACACAACTGAACTCACTGTATAATCTAGAGAGGAGTGTGTCTAGCTTGCATGAAAAAAGGGCGATGGACAAGGAAATCTGCAATTGAATGTTTGTTAGATAAACAATCAAATTGAATTTTGTACCATTAGACTATCTTAATCAAGTAAAAAAGCTAGCTGACAAAGGTAGGTGTTATTAGTCTACAGCTATACCACCAGGACCACTACACGTATGTACCATCCTGAAAAAATAACCAAAACTTGCTACCAAGCTAACACCTTCGAATTAAAAAAAAACTGTGTTATAGCAATTTTTAGCAAAATAATAACAGGTCTAATGCAAAGCTAATTGCCCGCTGACTGAATGCAACACATTTTTATCTTTACCATGAGCAGGCCTTGCATTCCAAATAGGTTGACAAATCAAACGATGGAAGCCAACTATCTGAATTCTAATGCCTACATTATCAAAAACCAAGGCTCCATGTGTTGACGCCTTTTACGGGTCAACACACGAACACCCTAGATCGTGCGGCGCTAGGAGGGGCTCGATGCAGCTCCTCCTGCGTGGAGCAGTCAGATCGGTCTGATGAACCGGTCAGACCGGTCGCCAGGGTGAAATCGGCGACCGCCGACGAACGCTAGCCCGGGAGGGACCCCGTCAGGGCAGGCGCACATAGGGTTGTTCTAGGATCGGCAGGCCACCTAGAACGCCTTCAGTCGTCGCAGAGACGAAGAAAGAACAACAAATAGAGGTTGGAAAAGCTAGGGTTTGAAGAAAAAGGTAAAGAGATAAAAAGTAGAGTTTGTATTGATTTTGATCGATTGAATCCCCTCAATCGGCCATGACCCTTTATATTTATAGGGTGGGATGGACTTATCCCGCAAGGAATCCTTTTACAGATCTAAATCTATTAAAAACTCCAATTACAGTCGGACTCCTCCTACACCGGTCAGACCGGTCGGTCCCCTGCCGGGCAGGCTACAGCTCCAGACCGGTCAGACTGCTTAGTCAAACTGGTCAGACTGATTGATGCCAATTTTGGACGTCAACATATGCCCCCTATTTTTTGGTAAAGCTTATTTGCCAAAAAATATTCTTCTAAACCAAAATTGTCTAAGGGCGATGATTAACATTACATCGGCCATTTTTTGTGCTAAGGGTGATAAGTAATTATCGGCCATAACTTGCTCTAATCAAGTCGATGTTGAAACAACTTGTTTGGGCAGACCATCTTCATTGTTGCTAACGTCTTTGGCACGGACTCTACCTGTTGCTCCATTGCCTCCTTTTTGCGCATACGTTGAAGCCTTCGCTTCTGAGTATGAGACAAGCCTGAGGGACACCACCTCGGCTTTAAATACTTTGAGTCTTGCTTCTTGCTCTTCGCATTCTCCTTGCTGCAATCAACATCTTGCTTGACCAGATTATTGCTAGCAACAATTGGTCTTTGTAGTAATGCATGATTTGCATGCTGTTGACATCAGATTTTGGCACGTGTCAAGGAGGCGTGTTGCGAAGGAGAAAAAATTCTGCATTGTATGATCGGTGGATTTGGAAAAATGATCATGTGCCACGGTCAAAGATCTTGCTGACCGAAGGGGAGGAAGTTGACCAGATATTTCGGTTTCAGTTTGGCAAGAGTTATCTTGTTTTTAGAAGTAGTTTTTATTCCCTGAGATAGAATCGTACTTTGCCGTGATCGGCTAGGATTGTGTTAGCGTGGGGTATAAATATGAGCCCCCGGACTATTGTAAAGATTGATACACATCCAACAAACAAACTTTACTCTACTTGCAATTTACTTTCTCATCAACGGCTTCGCCATCTTTTTCTTTCTGCGAGTTCTTTCGAGCCGATCAAGGACGCCTAACAATTCAAGCGACTTGGTTTGCTGGTAAGTTTTCGTTTATCGAGTAAATCTGAGCTTTAGCTTCCAGGCGCATCGTTGTGGCTTCGTTCAGATCTATTCAAAATTTACCGAATTCATCTAAGCTTTGATCTCGGGCGCATCGCTGTTTTCTCATTTAGATTGATTCACAAAACTACCCGGCTTAGTGATCTGTTTAATCGGCTATAAGTTCCTTGTTTATCACGATAAATCTTGTAAAGCCGATTAGATTGAATCATAAGCTTAACTTTGTCGAGATCCATACATTGTGGGTTTGTACGTTGTCACCCAACACGTGTCGGCTTTAGATCTAGCCGTCTAGTTGCTTATCGGCATCGGCAGCTTATTGCCGATTCGTTGCAGATCGCTTTTATTACACATTCATCATACCCGATCTTTTGTCGTCATCTGTATCGGCAGAGTCTTGCTGATACCCCACGTAAGAGTGATTCGGAAATCCAGCCGATACACTCTTGAATTTGACTGTTTGCTGTTTTCTTGTCAATTCACAAGTCAAATTGACTGGCACGCCTTGGTTCAAATCTAGCACAGTCTGGGCTTGGCGTATGGGGCTCCTGGGCTTGGTGTGTGATCATCTCGCGTCAACATATCTTTTGGCACGCCTGGGGGGACAACAAACATCAAGATGACAACCGATGGAAAAGCAAAGGTTTCTGGGCAAAACTAGATCCCGATCGATAAGGAGAAGCTGAAGGAAGAGCAAAAGGCAGAACTTAAAGCAATCACAGAAGCTTTTGAGTAGCAGTGCCTTTTATCCTACAGCACCAACAGAAGTGGAGAGGTAATCAAGAAGTTCAATTTTCCCACTTTTGTACCATATGAAGAGTCACAGAAGGAGGACAGGATGATACATCAGATGAATCAGGCGATCGGACATGCTTTTGTGAATCATGCTCCGATCATGGCCAACTATGTCCACAATGTTGTGCTCAAAATGCTACAAGATAGGGGGACACCTGACTTTGTGGGACCGGCTTATCATCCGGCCAATCAGATGGTCTTTTCTCCTACTGGATCGGCTACTGGGACGTCACAGATTCATCCTCAAGCTCAGACAGATGAGGGTGTTATAGATGCACAGCCGATTAGTACTGTAGCGTCAACTCAGTTTCCTCCTGTGTACACCAATTCTACGCCGATGGCTACATATGCACAGGGAAGCTTCATGTCAGGATACCCAGCTGGTTGGGATCCAACTACTGGACTTGGTATGCCTCCAGAATTCATGATTCCATCTCCAACAGGGCAGCCTAGTACATCGGCTTCTCAGCCGACGAATCAGCACGTCAATGCGTCGGCTCCACAGCTGACCCAGCGACAAGATACCGCACCCGCTTCACAATCAGCGGTTACACCTACGTCAGTGCCTTCGCCAGCAAGTCCAAGCAATGTGTCGGCCCCATGGCCGACACCTCAACAACAGAATCTGGCGATGATGCTGTAGTCCAAGTCTCGTACAGAAGTTTTGGCAAACAGGGTTCCACATGCCAATAGAGTCACCTGGGTTTTCCATGATCTTGCGACTGGTTTTGTGCGTCACGTGAATATGCCTCCAGTGGCACAACAACAGCCTAGTCAGAGGTCAGCACAGGGCAGTCATGGTAATGAGATGGTGCTCTACCAACCACCATCCAATCAACCCCCTCAGCAAGTTACACAGACTGCATCGACTGCTCAGCCGATGACCACACCAAACGTCTAGCCAGCATCGGCAGCCTTGCCGTTGACTCCACCAACACCACAGGCAACATCAGCTGGTGGTCAACAGATCGACTAGGCATCCAAGATTGCTGTGGTGATGAGAGATCAGTTTGGTTTGAAGCCAAAGCAGCAGAATCTGATGTACAGAACTCCGTATCCAACTGCTTATGATCAGTTGCCATTGCCCTACAAGTATAAGCTTCCAGATTTCACCAAGTTTTCTAGATAGGGGGAAGTCTCCACAGTGGAACACATCAACAGATTCATCATACAATGTGGAGAAGCAGCTCAGCATGATGCATTAAAAATGTATTTGTTTTCTATGTCTTTGTCTGGATCGGCCTTTACATAGTTCACGATGTTGCCAGCCAACCCCATTATATACTGGGCCGATGTGGAGAAGTAGTTCCACCAGTTCTTCTACTCTGGTATAGAAGAGATAAAACTAACCGATTTGACTAACCTGAGGCAAAGAAATGATGAATCAGTCGCTGCCTTTATTCAGAGGTTTAGAGATGTTAAGAACCGGTGCTTTAGTCTGGTTCTATCTGATCAGCAGCTTGCAGAAGTTGCCTTCCAAGGACTCCTACCACACATTAAGGAGAAGTATGCTTCCTAGAAGTTCTACAGCATCAGTCAGATGGCTAACAGGATGTGGCGGAACCACCCAAAACTACTGGGCCCGGGTGCACTGATCTTCGTTGCTAAGCAACTCTGACCCAATTTGGCACTCACCGGTAGTTCCTCGAGTGAAGCCTCGATAAAAGCCACGCTATTCCAGGATCAGCAGACAACACTCACACGAAGGTGAGCCCAGAGATTACAACACAAACCATTTCATACATCTCAGAGTGATTGCAGCGGAAAGAAAATTTATTACAAACCATGTTCAGACTAGCGAAGTACTACGGAGTTCCAACTCCTCAAATTATTCAAGTCTCAAAGTTCAGCGGAAGCATTAAAAGATAACTAACGAAATAACGTGACGCATCGGTAAAGCCCGTACGAATGCGTCACTCAGCGGGAGGGTGATTAGCACCAGTTGAAGGGCCATCCCACTCAACAGACCAACCCGGAGGCAGAGTACAAGGCCAAGTAAGACTCGCAAACAGATCTTCAAAGTTAGTACCTGAAAAACAGTGCCACAAGCAAGGCTGAGTATACTAATACTCAGCAAGACTGACCCGTCTCCGGATATAACATAGTCCGATAACTAGACATGCAAGGCTTTTTGGTTGTTGGGGTTGGTTTTGCCAAAAACGCCACTAAATATTGATCCTTATTTTCAGGTTTTACTTAGCCATATCTAGTTGGATTAACCATTCTAAATTTGCAACTAACTCTACACAAACATGGTGGAGCAACCATTTAATCAACCAGCAGTATTATCATCATCATGTTCCACTTGTTACTCTGTGTGACCGAAAGCATTAAGCAATCTCATGCCGTGAGAGGCGGACGATTCTAAATCGAATTTCAACCTGGCCAGGGAAACCTAGACCACACGCATGGGGATCGACTTCGCTCCCGCCCACGCTACTTTTCCCCTTTCTTTCCAGTCCGTGGATCCGGAACACCCTCCCCGACTACAGAGTCCGACCACTCTGCACTCGTACGTCGCGACATAAAAATAAACCCTACTTCTACCAGGAGGGTGCGAGATCGTTCCACTTGCCGGTCCAATCAGGTACTTAAGCTTACCGATTACCATATTTCTCGGTATGTGGCTAGTACTTTCAAACGCTTAACGAAATGAGCCACACACCGCGACCTTAGCCATTTTTGACTACACTAGCGGGGTATCACAACTACACAACCCCGCCTGTTGTCCTTATATTTCAACAGGAATTAAAGTCAGTACAATTCCTATTTGCTCGCGAGAGGCAGGGAACCACTCGACTTCTACCGTGCCTATTTAGCATGGCATCTAGTCGATAAAAAGATCCGGTATCAAACATAGGTTCCTATGGATCATGCATCTAGGGTTTTCGATCAACGCCTAGAGAACTTAAATGCAGAAAACCAACTATTACCATACATTAATAAATAGATAGCAGAATGATAATTCGGAAAAATAGTGGGATTATGCTCCGGGGCTTGCCTTCTTGGGCACTATCAGGCAGAAAAGCTTCTGGGGCTTGGCCCAGGTCTTGAGACAAGTTAGTACAGTTCAGATTAACCTCCTGCTCCGCACGAGAGTCCGCGGGCACCAGTTCGTAGTCTCCGTCCGCGAGGTTAACCGTTTCTATATGCAATGCAAGATTTTGAGTTATTCAGGGATATAATTTCTTTCCTTCACGATAAAGTTGTAGTCCACGAAAGTTAATTTAGTGATGATTTCACATTTCATTGCATGGGCAATCGTTTATAGAGTAGCAAACATAACTACGGTTATTCATGAATGAGTGGGGTTTTGGGTTTTCATTTTTAATTTCAACACATAGCATGCTTTCATTATTCCTTAACAACACAACTACTAAAGAGCTAGTGATGAAACACTAAAGTAACTCAGATTCAAACTTGAACATTCATGGTATAAATTTCAGCATCTACCATAGAGCAAAAACTATAACTATTCATGCAAATGGATTACTCTAGTTGCTTCATCTTTTTGTACAGAATGTTCAACATGGGTTCTGGTGCTACAAATTTTATGCAAGCAACTTCAAAGCATAAACTCAGTACTGAAATTTTTCCAGATTTTATACACTTATATAGCAGAGGTGATAAAAAGATTAAAAACAGCAATCCATTAAGAAAGATTAATTCTACAGAAAGTTTTACTAAGGATTTGGTTCTCAAATTTTTACCAGAGACTAGTCCTGAGTTAAACATACTCCAGAAAATTTTTCAAGATTTAACTCACTATGATAAATTAGTTATTCAGTTAACTTAACATGAGTTTGAATAAATTTCTCAAGATGCATTTGACTAGTATTGCATCTGAACTTTTTATCACAAGTAGAACATACTCTAAACAAGATCATTCCCAAAAATAATGATCAGAAACATTGTAGATTACTCAGAACAAAAATAGTAAATCTAGCCCTAAGATGCTAAGCATGATTATTCGACAAAGCCAAACTCAGTAACTGCAGCTCAAAATTTTTAGACAGGAACACAGAGCTAAAAAGAGACTTCAGAAATAAATATGGATTTTTCTGAGCATAACAACTATATACGAGGAATTAAGTTGATTAAACAAGCATAAATCATGGTATATAGCAAATGAACTCTAATAAATTTGCAATTTAGAGATTTGCAGTGATTCAGTGGCACAAGTCTGTAGTAAAATTTTCAGAGCAAGTTCATGTGCATATTTTCCAGAATTAAATCGAGAAAGCTAACAACAGATTAGAGAATCTTGATTGTTCTAACATGATAACTGTTTTGGTTTGGTGTCATCTTTTTTCTGTGATCTTAGCATCCCATTAGTTATAACATATCCAAAAATCAAGGTCATTTGATGAGCAGAACTTCATGAACATGCATAAGGTGATTTTCTTAATCTTTTCCCTAGATTAAATTCGGTTGAGTTTCTGCAAATGTGAATGTTACAAAATTTGTAAATTTTGTTACAAGGATTCCAGATCAGTTGAGTTCGCATTTTTCTGATTTTTCTGTGATTTGTTTCGCATTTTAGAAGTTCACTGGTATACACTGTAAAACTTGCAGAGACACCCTTGAACGAAAAAAAGAAATTACAACCGGGTCCTTCGCCGGCCTTCTCCGTCGTGGCATCTTGCCGGTGGTATTCTGCGGTGCAGGGCTTACCGGGGCTGCCACGGGGAGGCGCGTGGGGGAGAAAGGATCGAGGAACACCTACCCTGGTCGACGTTCGAGCGTTTGGAGCACAGGTTCAAGCTCGTCGGCGTTGATGGCGGGTCGGTTGTTCGGTTCGCCGGCGCTGGAGGCGAAGGAGGGCTCGGGGTAGGGGAACAAGGCGCGCACGAGCACCGCGTGAGCTCGTGGATGCTTCTGGGGTAGCTGTCGGGCTCGGTCTTCCCCGGAGCTAGCCGGTCCGCGGTGAGCCTGAGCTCGCCGGCGGCGGCGCAAAAGGGGAACGGCTTCGGGAGGGGGTTTGGATTCGATTCCGCGCACGTGGAGCTTAACTGTGAGGTGGCGAAGCTGCTGCGGTGGTCGGAGGGGGCAATGTGGGGATGGGCTAGCCGGTCCGCGAGAGCTGGATCTCGGCGGCCATGGCGGAGCGGCGGGAGGAGGAAGAAGGGGAAGAAGGGGCGCGACTGTGGGGGTTCTGGGGGTCTTTATAGGCCAAAGAGCTCCTGGGTGAGGAATGGAGTGACTGGGGGCGGTCGATTTGGCCTGGGCGAGTCGACGGCGAGCGGGCGGAGGAGGCAGCGGCGCGGCGCATGGCTGGGGGTGTCGTGGCGGCTCGGGGAGCGGCCTGGGACGCGTGTGGGCGTGGGAGGGCGCCAAGGGGCGGGCCAGGTGGCGTGGAGAGGTTTCCCCGGGTCCATTTGGCCGCGGGCGCGCGGTGGACGAAGTCCACCGGCGGCGTACGGCGGGCGGCGCGAACAGAGCAGGCCGGGAAAGAGAGAGATGGAGATAAGGGCATATTTGTGATTTCTGAAATTCTAGGGACCTCTCGGTAAACTAAAATTATCTCCTAATTGGAGGGCTCAAATGGAAAAGTGTTGAATACCACTTTTGCATAACTTTTCAAGATCTACAACTTTTGTGTTATGCAAATTTTCATTTGAAACTTACATTTTGAACTATTGGTACATTTGCATATTTGCACAAAAGGACTTTAGTTTTATTCAGTTTTTGACTTGATTTTGGCTGAAGTTCAATTGAGCACATGTCAATTGAAACACCTCTCATGAGCCAACAAAAATTTTGTGCACATTTTTGAATTATGTTTTGAGTAGCTTTTCACTCCTTTCTCTTTTTCCTTTAATTTCTTTTGTATGATTTGTATTTTATTTGGTCCTTTCTCTTTGAATTAGTTTCTCAAATTTTTATTTTAACTTTAACTAAGGTACATTGATTGTATTTAAAAGTACTGACACCTGAGGTGTCACAACCCACCCCCCTTAAAAGAATCTCGTCCCGAGATTGGATGTTTGGATTTAGGTGGGGAAAATGATATACCTGAGGTAGAGCTAAGGAAACCCGGATAATGTCGATTAAGATAATCCTCTGTCTGCCAAGTGGCTTCTTCCTCAGTGTGATGAGACCACTGAATTTTATACATTTTTACCACCTTTCGACGAGTACCTCTCTCTTTTTGATCCAGAATTTTGAGTGGATATTCGGTATATGAGAGATCGGGCTCCACTAAAATTTTCTGTTGATCAATGATTTCCGTAGGAACTCGAACACATTTCTTGAGTTGGGATATGTGGAAAACATTGTGGATGGCGGCAAGTCGTGAAGGAAGTCGCAAACGATAAGCCACGGGTCCACATTCTTCAATGATTTCATATGGCCCGACATAGCGAGGTGCGAGCTTACCCCTGACTCCGAAACGTTGAACGCCTCGAGTTGGGGACACTCGTAAATAGACGTGATTACCAACCATGAACTTCAAAGGATCCCTTCTCTTTTGCCGAGACTGGGCTGCTCGGAGATTTGCTTGTACTATTTTTACTTTCTCTTCAGCCTCGACCACTAATTCAGGTCCAAAGATTTGACGTTCTCCAGTCTGGGACCAACTCAAAGGAGTTCGACACCGTCGACCATACAAGGCCTCGAAGGGTGCCATCTTCAGACTGGCCTGATAGCTGTTGTTATAAGAAAACTCAGCCAAGGATAAACATTTGTCCCAGTTTTTGTCATAATGGATGACACATGCTCGAAGCATATCCTCAAGAATTTGATTTATCCTTTCGGTCTGTCCGTCAGTCTGTGGATGGTAAGCTGAGCTTCGAATTAATTTAGTTCCGAGAGCCTCTTGGAGTTGCTCCCAAAACCTTGCCACAAACTGAGGACCCCGATCCGATATAATTGTTTTGGGTATACCGTGTAGGCAGACAATCCGATCAATATAGATCTCAGCATATTTCTTGGCTCGATATTCAGTATGCACTGGAATAAAATGAGCAGTCTTTGTGAGCCTATCAACAATGACCCAAATGGAATCATGGTGCTGAGAAGTATTTGGTAAGCCCACGATGAAATCCATGCTGATATCTTCCCATTTCCAAGACGGAATCGGTAGAGGTTGGAGAGTTCCAGCAACTTTCAAGTGACTAGCTTTCACTCTCTGGCAGGTGTCACATTCTGCGACATATTTGGCAATCTCTCTCTTCATGAGAGTCCACCAAAAATTTTGCCTGAGATCTTGGTACATCTTGGTGCTGCCCGGATGAATAGAGAATTTAGAGAGATGTGCTTCGTCCAGGATTTGTTTCCGCAGGTCAGGATTCTTGGGAACGACTAGGCGAACCTTGCGACTGAGCGCATCGGCTACAACATTCGCCTTGCCCGGATGATAATGAACCTCCAGATCATAATCTTTAATTAATTCCAGCCATCTTCGTTGCCTCATATTCAGCTCACTTTGAGTGAAAATGTATTTGAGACTCTTATGGTCCGTATAGATATTGCAATGAGTGCCCATAAGATAATGTCTCCAAAGCTTGAGAGCATGAATAACGGCGGCTAGTTCCAGATCATGAGTGGGATAATTTAGCTCGTGTGGCCGAAGAGCTCGGGAAGCATAAGCTATCACCCGATTGTCTTGCATTAGAACACAACCAAGACCAGTGCCTGAAGCATCACAATAAACGTCGTATGGTTTATTGTTGTCAGGTTGAGCCAAGACTGGTGCAGTGGTTAGATGTGCTCTCAATGTATGGAATGCTTCATCACACTTCGTGTTCCATTTAAACTTGACATCTTTCCTTAGTAGTTCTGTCATGGGCTTAGCAATTCTGGAGAAGTCCGGAATAAATCTGCGGTAATACCCCGCCAAGCTGAGAAAACTGCGGATCTGATGAACTGAAGTAGGAGGTTTCCAGTCCATCACTTCTTGTACTTTGCTGGGATCAACTGAAATGCCTTCACTAGATATGGTGTGACCCAGAAATTTGACTGTGTCCAGCCAGAATTCACACTTGGAGAATTTTGCGTACAGCTTATGATCTCTTAGACGTTGAAGAACAATGCGCAGATGTTGCTCATGTTCTGCCTCATCTTTGGAATAGATCAGAATGTCGTCAATAAAGACCACGACAAACTTGTCAAGTTCCGGCATAAATACCGAGTTCATGAGATACATAAAATAAGCCGGAGCATTGGTGAGACCGAAAGACATAACCAAATATTCATAGAGACCATATCGGGTTGAGAAGGCGGTCTTGGGAATATCGCAAGGCCGGATTTTAATTTGATGATAACCCGAACGAAGATCAATCTTGGAGAAAATCTTTGCTCCAGCCAATTGATCAAACAATACATCAATGCGGGGAAGTGGATATTTATTTTTGATGGTCACCGCATTGAGAGGCCGGTAATCAACACACAACCTCAGACTATCATCCTTCTTCTTTACGAACAATGCTGGACAGCCCCAAGGTGAAGCACTTGGGCGGATAAAACCCTTGTCCAACAGTTCTTGTAGCTGGATTTTTAGTTCAGCCAATTCTTTAGGCGGCATTCGGTATGGCCTTTTTGAAATAGGTGCTGTACCAGGCTGAAGTTCAATGACAAATTCGATATCCCGGTCTGGCGGCATACCAGGTAAATCTTCCGGAAAAACATCTACATACTCACGGACTACCGGAATATCTTCGAGACGAATATCTTTCATGGCATAGGCACAAGAGTTGTGACATTGATGATGTGGTAAATATAGAACCGAATGACCATGAGTTGGAGAATTTATTTCAACGGCTCGGGAAGAGATATCTAACATTACCCCATGTCTTTTCATCCAATCCATTCCCAGAATAATGTCCATACCTTCTAGTGGCAACAAGATTAAAGTGGTAGGAACAGTTTTACTACCCAAACTAAGTGGCGCATTATGAACGATTTGGTTTGATGCGACTTTACCACCCGGGGTAGATATCATGAATGACCCTTTTGTGTGATAGAAATCTAACCCAACCCTTGCTCCAAATTTAGAACTAATGAAGCTATGAGATGCACCAGAATCGAATAAGATAACAGCGGGGTGATGGTTTATAGAGAATGTACCCGACATGATTGGTGCTCCCTCGGGAAGTTCAGCAAGGTTGGTGAAGTTAAGTCGGCCCTGCCTGACTTGAATGGTTTGCCTCTTGCCCTTATTTTGATCGTTCCTGCGAGAAGCCTGCCCTTGAGTTTGTCCCGCCTGGGGGCACATCTTGGCAAAGTGATCTGGACTCCCGCATCGGAAACAGCGGTTATTATTATCAGGGCGAGCGGCTGGCTGAGTATTCGGCCTAGGGCCGTTCTGCTGCTGCTGAGGTGCAAATCGAGCTTGCTGAGGAAACCCGAATCGAGTCTGCTGCTGTTGAGGAGGTCGAATAATCCAACGCCCTGGCGGAGGGGCGTTCTGAGAGAGTGTGGGTGGGCTATTCTGCACAATACGATACCTCGGTGCAGAGGCACTCGAGGGTCCAGCAGGTGCCTTGCGCTTCTTTTCAGCGCGGTGTGCATAAATAAGATCCTCCTGAGATATTGCCATATTCACCAATTCATTGAATGAGTCCGCACGGACAAGGTTTAGCCTTTCTTGCAACTTGGTGCTAAGGCCTCGACGGAAGCGTTCACGCTTCTTAGCGTCGGTATCGGCATGATGTCCAGCATACTGACACAGTTGATGGAATACTTGGGCATATTGCACCACAGTACGAGTGCCCTGAGTTAAGGCCAAGAACTCGTTGAGCTTACGGTCAAGAAGTCCAGCCGGAATATGATGATCTCGAAAAGCCAATTTGAATTCATTCCAATTCACCACATGATCAGCCGGTAGCATCCCGTGGTAGTGATCCCACCACATACGAGCTGATCCGCGAAGCTGCTGCGCAGCATAGCGAGTCTTGTTCGCTTCGGAACAAGGAGTAGTCAATAGAGAAAACTTGGACTCGATCGTGCGAATCCAAGCGTCAGCGTCCAGAGGCTCATCCGCTTTATTGAACAGCGGAGGCTGAGTACTGAGGAAATCTTGGTAGCTCGCTTCTTGTGCGTGATGAGCATGATGCCCACCCCGCGGTTGTTGCTGAGCTTGAACCAACTGCCGCAAAATCTCTGTCTGGGCAGCAAGAACCTCAGCAATACCCACTGGTGGAGGAGGTGGAGGTGGATCGCCATTCCCTCCGGCTCCAAAACCACTAGGGGTGCCTCGAGTTGATCCAACCATCTGAAATGTGAGTACTTTTGCATTAGGCTCATCATTATCATCATTTCAAATGGAATATACAACTCAAAATGACATGGAAATACTGGAAATTGCTTAATCAGGTTGTGCAGCAAAACCAGCGATACGAAAACGCTCATAACTGGAGTTCGGTACATGATATGGACTTGAAATTTTTACAAGAGATAGGAAATTTCATGATCTACAACTTTGGTAGTCATCACAAAGTCAGATTTCCAGAGTAGGTTAGTCGAAAAATTCAATTACTCCTCCTCTGGTTTTTCTGCTTCACAGAAAACAGAGCTTCTGTAATTTGCGATTATCTCCTGCAATACCAATCCGTTTGGGCTGAAATTTTGCGAGCAGGTTCCTGATGAAATTTGGAACAACTTTGGTATTCAACTCAGGAGCTAAATCCGAAAGGAAAAGAGGATAAAAATTCGAACTAGCTGCTGCCTTCAGCTTTTTGCAGATCACTGATAATTAACACTAGTAGCATTAGGGGTTCATTACATCCATCGTTCTCTCATTTCTACTTGGTCACTCCTAACATCAGTACTAAGGGGGTTACTCAACTCTAAGTTAGCCTAGTAGCCATGATCCAAAAGTAGGCCACACTAAGAGTCTACAAAAGCTAAGAAACAGCACCTCGGTCTACATGTTGACCGATGCCTCACTCGCCGCAGGAGTGTGAACCTCAACCGGTGCGGGCTGCGGCGCCTGGTCCTCGGAGTCCATCTCTGAAACTCCCTCTATCTCCTGGGGCTCGTCCTCCTCGTCCACCTGCATCTCGTCGGGAGGTGCGTGAAGGGCATCCTGCGCGTGCTGTATCGCGTGGAGCTGCCCCTGAGCCTCGTCCATCTCAAGCTGCAGGTCGTGAAACTGGTCCTCCAGGAAGTTGATCGTAGCGTCACGATCCGACACAGTGTCCTGAAGCTCGTGAACCTGGCCGTGGAGCTGGGCGATAAGAGTAGCCCTGCTCTCGAGCTCGGTACTAGCCTCCTGAAGCTGCCCATCTCTCAGCTGGACCGCCAGGTGCAAGGCCTGAGCGTGGTCCACCAACTGAGCGACGGCGTAACCCTGGTAAGTGTGAAGTCTGTAGAGACCGTCCAAGCACCTCGCTGTCGTCCGAAGGGCCCCGACCGGGTCAAGGGTAGCGACCACGTCCACGTGTGCCATCCGGTCGAGCCAAAGCGGGTCTGCCGGGTCAGGTGCAGGGAACAACCCGAACGCGGTCAGAACCACCTCCAGAGGGTGCGAAGAGCAAAAAGCGGTCATCGCCCTCATGGCGGTAAGCTCCCAGGTGTCCAGCAGGTAGTGACCGACCATCTGAGTCACGATCGGCTCCCACCCGTTGAGCGGGTGCTGCGGAATCACCATCGTCACACTACAGCGACGAACTCCGTCCTCAACAAACTCGTGGCCATCGTAAACCGGTGGCTGGAGGTAACCGGCTGCACTCAAAAGCTCCCAAAGACGGCGGGGAAACCCGTCCCAGTGCAGGCAAGCGCAGTGCACGTGCCCCTGCGCGTCAACGACCAGCAGCTCTTCCATCTGTCCCAACAAAAGACCGATGGATCAGCTGATGGTAACAAGAACTACTAACTCTGGAATAGTGAAAGAATTGGCCAAAACTGTCGAGAACTTGCTTCAAAAATTCTCAAAAATTTACACAAGATCCCTCTGATATTAAGGAACAATTCATCTAGTCACCACTAAGATCAATTCGGACTCCATTGGGGTGATATGCTCAGGTATTCAGAGTGAAGTCAACCAGGAAAACTGAGTGTCCAGAGTGGGTGTATTTTGACTATAACTCTCAATCCAGACGTCAAAAATTCTTCAAATTTTTATGGTAAGCTCATCACTTAGTTGTCTACAACTTTCATGTTGAACGATTTTTAGTTTGAACAACTTATAAAGGTCGAAAAATTTCAGTTGTATAGACGGTTCAGAGTTAACAGTTTTACACAGGGTTGATCCAAAAATACAAATACCATGCTAGAAGGCTTCAAAAATTTTCAAATTTTTACAGCAGCTTGATAACTTAGGAAAAATCATTTAGTCTTACTACCCCAAGTCGATTTGAGTGACTTAACAGAAGGTTAAAATTCTTGGAAACCAGGTTGCAGACTTTCTGGATGCTCCTTAGGATAGTGTTTTAACTGATTTGCTTGCGATTTCCCCAGAGATTTATTTGCTAATCTTTTTGAGAATGAATGCAGAACCTATACGTCCTCACCAAGGAAAAATTGCCAAGTAACCTTGGTCTTACGCAATGACTTTGGTGGCATACATATTACGTCTCTCACTATATAGCTACTCGATATAGCTAGATAGCCTATAATTCGATTTCGAGTTAGCGTACCTGCAGAAGATTGACAGTATATTAAATGAACCTTTCGTGCCAGCACTCACGAAAGCGTCCCCATACATTACCGATCACTATAGAATCGGCATCCATACCATTACCGCCGTATGGACAACGTTAAGCATACGTTATCGAAACAACGTATTGACTGAGTACCGTCTTTGACGGGGAATTGAATTCCAATTTCGAACCATTACTCCCCATATATTCAACCGAAGTTGGTATATGGGCAGCAGCTCAAGTAGGCCACTGCTTGAGCTCCAGCGTTCGGCTCGCATCACCGACGGGAAGGTCAGACTCCCTCAGCTGACTGAGTAAGCATACCTTCGTGGCGATGATGTAGTTGCAGAATTTAGATTACAGAATTTAAATACTGAAAAGTAACGTGCTGGAAGTTAGCCATACAAATAAGCCACCTGATTATACCCATAAGACTCCCTAGGGCTTTACGTCCTAGACTTGTCCTTGGAGATCCTAAACTCTTTCAAAAACTTTAGTAACTTTGGAGTCAAGTTTTAAGTTGTTGTTGTGAAAACCGAGGTTGCCATCTCTGGTAGGCTGTCTGCGAGCTCTGATGCCAGCTGTGGCGGAACCACCCAAAACTACTGGGCCCGGGTGCACTGATCTTCGTTGCTAAGCAACTCTGACCCAATTTGGCACTCACCGGTAGTTCCTCGAGTGAAGCCTCGATAAAAGCCACGCTATTCCAGGATCAGCAGACAACACTCACACGAAGGTGAGCCCAGAGATTACAACACAAACCATTTCATACATCTCAGAGTGATTGCAGCGGAAAGAAAATTTATTACAAACCATGTTCAGACTAGCGAAGTACTACGGAGTTCCAACTCCTCAAATTATTCAAGTCTCAAAGTTCAGCGGAAGCATTAAAAGATAACTAACGAAATAACGTGACGCATCGGTAAAGCCCGTACGAATGCGTCACTCAGCGGGAGGGTGATTAGCACCAGTTGAAGGGCCATCCCACTCAACAGACCAACCCGGAGGCAGAGTACAAGGCCAAGTAAGACTCGCAAACAGATCTTCAAAGTTAGTACCTGAAAAACAGTGCCACAAGCAAGGCTGAGTATACTAATACTCAGCAAGACTGACCCGTCTCCGGATATAACATAGTCCGATAACTAGACATGCAAGGCTTTTTGGTTGTTGGGGTTGGTTTTGCCAAAAACGCCACTAAATATTGATCCTTATTTTCAGGTTTTACTTAGCCATATCTAGTTGGATTAACCATTCTAAATTTGCAACTAACTCTACACAAACATGGTGGAGCAACCATTTAATCAACCAGCAGTATTATCATCATCATGTTCCACTTGTTACTCTGTGTGACCGAAAGCATTAAGCAATCTCATGCCGTGAGAGGCGGACGATTCTAAATCGAATTTCAACCTGGCCAGGGAAACCTAGACCACACGCATGGGGATCGACTTCGCTCCCGCCCACGCTACTTTTCCCCTTTCTTTCCAGTCCGTGGATCCGGAACACCCTCCCCGACTACAGAGTCCGACCACTCTGCACTCGTACGTCGCGACATAAAAATAAACCCTACTTCTACCAGGAGGGTGCGAGATCGTTCCACTTGCCGGTCCAATCAGGTACTTAAGCTTACCGATTACCATATTTCTCGGTATGTGGCTAGTACTTTCAAACGCTTAACGAAATGAGCCACACACCGCGACCTTAGCCATTTTTGACTACACTAGCGGGGTATCACAACTACACAACCCCGCCTGTTGTCCTTATATTTCAACAGGAATTAAAGTCAGTACAATTCCTATTTGCTCGCGAGAGGCAGGGAACCACTCGACTTCTACCGTGCCTATTTAGCATGGCATCTAGTCGATAAAAAGATCCGGTATCAAACATAGGTTCCTATGGATCATGCATCTAGGGTTTTCGATCAACGCCTAGAGAACTTAAATGCAGAAAACCAACTATTACCATACATTAATAAATAGATAGCAGAATGATAATTCGGAAAAATAGTGGGATTATGCTCCGGGGCTTGCCTTCTTGGGCACTATCAGGCAGAAAAGCTTCTGGGGCTTGGCCCAGGTCTTGAGACAAGTTAGTACAGTTCAGATTAACCTCCTGCTCCGCACGAGAGTCCGCGGGCACCAGTTCGTAGTCTCCGTCCGCGAGGTTAACCGTTTCTATATGCAATGCAAGATTTTGAGTTATTCAGGGATATAATTTCTTTCCTTCACGATAAAGTTGTAGTCCACGAAAGTTAATTTAGTGATGATTTCACATTTCATTGCATGGGCAATCGTTTATAGAGTAGCAAACATAACTACGGTTATTCATGAATGAGTGGGGTTTTGGGTTCTCATTTTTAATTTCAACACATAGCATGCTTTCATTATTCCTTAACAACACAACTACTAAAGAGCTAGTGATGAAACACTAAAGTAACTCAGATTCAAACTTGAACATTCATGGTATAAATTTCAGCATCTACCATAGAGCAAAAACTATAACTATTCATGCAAATGGATTACTCTAGTTGCTTCATCTTTTTGTACAGAATGTTCAACATGGGTTCTGGTGCTACAAATTTTATGCAAGCAACTTCAAAGCATAAACTCAGTACTGAAATTTTTCCAGATTTTATACACTTATATAGCAGAGGTGATAAAAAGATTAAAAACAGCAATCCATTAAGAAAGATTAATTCTACAGAAAGTTTTACTAAGGATTTGGTTCTCAAATTTTTACCAGAGACTAGTCCTGAGTTAAACATACTCCAGAAAATTTTTCAAGATTTAACTCACTATGATAAATTAGTTATTCAGTTAACTTAACATGAGTTTGAATAAATTTCTCAAGATGCATTTGACTAGTATTGCATCTGAACTTTTTATCACAAGTAGAACATACTCTAAACAAGATCATTCCCAAAAATAATGATCAGAAACATTGTAGATTACTCAGAACAAAAATAGTAAATCTAGCCCTAAGATGCTAAGCATGATTATTCGACAAAGCCAAACTCAGTAACTGCAGCTCAAAATTTTTAGACAGGAACACAGAGCTAAAAAGAGACTTCAGAAATAAATATGGATTTTTCTGAGCATAACAACTATATACGAGGAATTAAGTTGATTAAACAAGCATAAATCATGGTATATAGCAAATGAACTCTAATAAATTTGCAATTTAGAGATTTGCAGTGATTCAGTGGCACAAGTCTGTAGTAAAATTTTCAGAGCAAGTTCATGTGCATATTTTCCAGAATTAAATCGAGAAAGCTAACAACAGATTAGAGAATCTTGATTGTTCTAACATGATAACTGTTTTGGTTTGGTGTCATCTTTTTTCTGTGATCTTAGCATCCCATTAGTTATAACATATCCAAAAATCAAGGTCATTTGATGAGCAGAACTTCATGAACATGCATAAGGTGATTTTCTTAATCTTTTCCCTAGATTAAATTCGGTTGAGTTTCTGCAAATGTGAATGTTACAAAATTTGTAAATTTTGTTACAAGGATTCCAGATCAGTTGAGTTTGCATTTTTCTGATTTTTCTGTGATTTGTTTCGCATTTTAGAAGTTCACTGGTATACACTGTAAAACTTGCAGAGACACCCTTGAACGAAAAAAAGAAATTACAACCGGGTCCTTCGCCGGCCTTCTCCGTCGTGGCATCTTGCCGGTGGTATTCTGCGGTGCAGGGCTTACCGGGGCTGCCACGGGGAGGCGCGTGGGGGAGAAAGGATCGAGGAACACCTACCCTGGTCGACGTTCGAGCGTTTGGAGCACAGGTTCAAGCTCGTCGGCGTTGATGGCGGGTCGGTTGTTCGGTTCGCCGGCGCTGGAGGCGAAGGAGGGCTCGGGGTAGGGGAACAAGGCGCGCACGAGCACCGCGTGAGCTCGTGGATGCTTCTGGGGTAGCTGTCGGGCTCGGTCTTCCCCGGAGCTAGCCGGTCCGCGGTGAGCCTGAGCTCGCCGGCGGCGGCGCAAAAGGGGAACGGCTTCGGGAGGGGGTTTGGATTCGATTCCGCGCACGTGGAGCTTAACTGTGAGGTGGCGAAGCTGCTGCGGTGGTCGGAGGGGGCAATGTGGGGATGGGCTAGCCGGTCCGCGAGAGCTGGATCTCGGCGGCCATGGCGGAGCGGCGGGAGGAGGAAGAAGGGGAAGAAGGGGCGCGACTGTGGGGGTTCTGGGGGTCTTTATAGGCCAAAGAGCTCCTGGGTGAGGAATGGAGTGACTGGGGGCGGTCGATTTGGCCTGGGCGAGTCGACGGCGAGCGGGCGGAGGAGGCAGCGGCGCGGCGCATGGCTGGGGGTGTCGTGGCGGCTCGGGGAGCGGCCTGGGACGCGTGTGGGCGTGGGAGGGCGCCAAGGGGCGGGCCAGGTGGCGTGGAGAGGTTTCCCCGGGTCCATTTGGCCGCGGGCGCGCGGTGGACGAAGTCCACCGGCGGCGTACGGCGGGCGGCGCGAACAGAGCAGGCCGGGAAAGAGAGAGATGGAGATAAGGGCATATTTGTGATTTCTGAAATTCTAGGGACCTCTCGGTAAACTAAAATTATCTCCTAATTGGAGGGCTCAAATGGAAAAGTGTTGAATACCACTTTTGCATAACTTTTCAAGATCTACAACTTTTGTGTTATGCAAATTTTCATTTGAAACTCACATTTTGAACTATTGGTACATTTGCATATTTGCACAAAAGGACTTTAGTTTTATTCAGTTTTTGACTTGATTTTGGCTGAAGTTCAATTGAGCACATGTCAATTGAAACACCTCTCATGAGCCAACAAAAATTTTGTGCACATTTTTGAATTATGTTTTGAGTAGCTTTTCACTCCTTTCTCTTTTTCCTTTAATTTCTTTTGTATGATTTGTATTTTATTTGGTCCTTTCTCTTTGAATTAGTTTCTCAAATTTTTATTTTAACTTTAACTAAGGTACATTGATTGTATTTAAAAGTACTGACACCTGAGGTGTCACACAGGATGACAGGGGAGGCAAGGCCGTATGAGCAGAAGAGAAGCAACTTCGAGAAAAAGGTCAATTTCGTTGATTGCTCAGATGCTTCTGATTCAGATGATGATCAGATGGTGGGATCGGCTGAGTGGGTTTAGAATAATAAGAAGCCGATCTCATGTCCTTTCGGTAACAAAGAGAAGTATGGGTTTGATATTACCAAAGCTGACAAGATCTTCGATCCGTTACTGTCAGAAGGGCAGATCAAGCTGAAGCCATATCATACAATCCCGACAGATCAAGAGTTGAAGAATATCAAATACTGCAAGTGGCACAATGCAACGTCTCATGACACCTATGAGTGCACAGTGTTTCGTCAGCAGATACAATCAGCTATAGAACAGGGAAGGCTCAAGTTTGAGACGCCCAAAAAGCCGATGAAGATTGATGGGCATCTGTTTCCAGCAAACATGGTAGATGTTGGAAAGAAGGGGAATGCATTGCAAACAAAGATGCTCACATCACAATCGGCCAAGGAATCTAGTGCTGTTGATCCCAAAGCACAGATAACGGCCGGTGAAGCCGAAGGTAAAGAGCCGCAACAGAAAGAAGATTTAGCGGTTCCAAAGAAGGTCACGTCTCAGATGTTGTTAAACAAATTCCAGCGTGATCAAGAAAGAAGACAGTACAGGGAAGAGTCTACATGACGACATGAAGGGCATTGAAGGTGTCCTTTCTTTGTGTACTGTTGGGAAGAAGGGTTAATTTTGCCGACAGTGGATAATTGTCCAGAGTGCAACGATTTCTATCGTGAAGACCGATCGCATAAGAAGCCACGTTTCGACCAGAGGCCTCGAGGGCCGATCATTAGAGAGAGAGGTGATGATAGACGCATCTCTGTACATGATTGGCTGGGGGGCAGGGTTTCAGTGCATGATCGGCTGGGGGGCAAAACCATGCTACATGATCCTGCGGGAGGAAAGATTTCTGCCGATGAGCAAGTTGAGCGAGCTGCTACTGCTCAAGTTCTAGATGAATACCCACACCGTAGAGATCCAGAGAGAGAACCTATTCATGATAATATTGGTCGGCCTCGATGGTGCCCAAGAGGTTTGACCAGATCACAGAAGAGACGAGTTCAAAGGCTGCGTCAGACAGAGGAACTAGAGGAAGAGGAAAGAAGAGAGGTTCCTAGAAGAGGAGTCGGGTCTGAAGTTTGGCATGTCAAGCCAAAGGCCGATGAAGGGCAGCAATCAGGGCCTTCGGCCACGTCGATTAACATAGCTTCCATGCTTCTACCAATCCAAGCAGTCTGTTCTCCCAACCATTCCTAATGGATGAGTTCCTAGAAGATGAAGGGAAGTTGGGGCACGGGTTCACGTCGGCCGATGCATTGGAAGAAGCAGACATTGGAGATGGAGATAGACCAAGGCCGATGTTTATTAGTGCTAAGTTAGATCCCGAGTATAAGCAAGAGTTAGTGAAGCTGTTAAAAGAATACAAAGATTGTTTTGCTTGGGAATATTATGAGATGCAAGGTTTGGATCGGTCTATTGTTGAATATCATTTGCCTATTAAACCTGGATATCGACCACGTCAGCAAGGGTCAAGACGGTGCAATCCTAAGATCTTACCATACATAAAGGCCGAAATCATAAAGTTAATAGAAGCAAACTTCATCAGGCAATGCAGATATGCTGAGTGGATATCCAATGTGGTTTCTGTGTATAAGAAGAATGTGAAGCTATATGTATGCATTGACTTCAGGAATCTCAATAAAGCTACGCCGATGGATGGTTACCCAATGCCAGTTGCCGATATGTTGGTGGATGCTGTTGCAGGACATAAAGTGATCAGTTTCATGGATGGGAATGCTGGATATAATCAGATATTCATGGCTGAAGAGGATATTCATAAAACTGCATTCAGGTGTCCAGGGCATGTTGGTTTGTTCGAGTGGATTGTCATGACTTTTGGGTTTGAACGCTGGAGCAACATACTAGAGGGCCATGAATTACATCTTCCATGAGATCATCGACAAGAGTGTTGAGATTTACATTGATGATGTTGTGGTGAAATCCAATGGGTACCAAAAACATTTAACCGACCTACGCAAAGCTTTAGAATATACCAGAAGACATGGATTAAAGATGAATCCTAATAAGTGTGCATTTGGTGTGTCGGCTGGTCAGTTTCTTGGATTCTTAGTTCATGAAAGGGGAATTGAAATTAGTCAGAAGACCATTGTAGCCATTAACAAAGTAGTGGCTCCAGGAACGAAAGTTGAACTTCAATCGTTGATCGGCAAGATTAACTTTATTTGGAGATTTATTGCTAATCTATCAGGTAAAATACAACCGTTCAGTCCTCTATTGAAGTTGAAGGCCGATCATAAATTTGTGTGGGGAGAAGCATAGCAAAGGGCATTGGATGAGATCAAGCAATATCTAACATCGCCTCCCGTGTTGGTTCCACCACAAAAGCACAAGCCGTTTAAGTTATATTTATCGGCTGATGAGCGTGCTATCGGATCGGCCCTTATTCAAGTGTTTGAAGGAAAAGAGCACGTGATATATAGTTCGTCAGTAGAAGACTCTTGGATGCTGAAACCAGGTATTCTCCTGTTGAAAGATTATGTCTCTGCTTATACTTTTCTTGTACCAAGCTTAGACATTATCTGTTATCGGCTGAGTGTGTTGTGGTAAGCAAAGATGATGTTATTAAATACATGCTCTCGTTGCCGATTTTGAGTGGGAGAATTGGAAAATGGATTCTAGCCTTGTCTGAGTTTGATCTGAGATACGAATCGGCTAAAGCGATTAAGGGACAAGTCATGGCCGATTTTGTTGTTCAGCACTGTGGGCCAGAATTAGGGATTGTTGATCTAGTTCCATGGACATTATTCTTTGATGGTTCATCATGTGGAGTTGGATCTGGTATTGGCATTGTCTTGGTGTCACCTCGGGGGGCAACATTTGAGTTGTCTTTTCCAATAGAAGCTACTGCTACCAACAATCAGGCTGAATACCAGGCTTTGCTTAAAGGAATTCGGCTATTGCAAGAAATCGGAGCTAATGCAGTTGAAATATTTGGGGACTCCATGTTAGTGGTTATTCAGTTGATCGGCATATATGAATGTAAAGATGATGTCCTACGGGTCTATCATGAAGAATGCTGCCGATTACTGAGAGAATTCAAAAAAGTAACCATAGAACATGTACCCAAGCTTTATAATGGAGATGCTAATCGGCTGGCACAGCATGCTTCTGGTTATCGGCCGATAGAAGGAGTGATGACTTTGGAATTACCTGCTGATGATTGGAGGAGAGAAATCGTGGAGTATTTGGAAAATCCCTCCAAGAAAGTAAGCCAAAGGATCAGATTTCAGGAGACTAAATATGTGTTGCTTGAAGGAGAGCTATATTATCAGACGATTGATGGAGTTTTGCTCAGATGCCTTGACAAAGAGGAAGCTAAGGTCTTGATGGGAGAGATACACGAGGGTGTTTGTGGTTCACATCAATCGGTATACAAAATGAAGTGGGTAATCAGGAGAAATGGATACTTTTGGCCAACTATGTTAGAAGATGGCTTCACTTATTATAAAGGTTGTGAAGGGTGTCGGAAATTTGGAAATGTGCAGAGAGCGCCGGCATCGGCTATGAATCCCATTATTAAGCTGTGGCTATTCAGAGGATGGGGAATTGATTTAATTGGGCAAATTTATCCACCATCCAGCAAGAATCACAAGTTCATACTAGTAGCAACGGATTACTTCACCAAATGGGTTGAAGCAATTCCTCTGAAGACTGTGACATCCAAAGAGATGATTGAATTTGTGAAGGAACATATTGTTTATCGGTTTGGTACTCCGCAAACTATTACGACCGATCAAGGCAGTATGTTTATTTCAGAGGAATTTGGAGAGTTTGCCGCAAGTATGGGAATTAAATTATTGAATTCTTCTCCGTATTATGCTCAAGCCAATGTTCAAGCAGAAGCTTCCAATAAAGAGATTATTAAGTTGATTAAGAGCAAAATTGAAGAGCAGCCAAAGAGGTTACATACAACTCTTAATGAAGCTTTGTGGGCCTACAGAATGTCTTGCAATGGAGCTACTAAAGTGTGTCCGTATCAGCTAGTTTATGGGCATGAAGCTGTACTTCCATGGGAGACACGGCTTGGTTCTAGACATGTTACATTTCAAGATCAATTAACGGCCGATGATTATACCGCATTGATGAAGGATGAGTTGGAAAATTTGGCTGGGCGTCGGCTGAACGCTCTCGTCAATATTGAGGCTAACAAAGCTAGAGTGGGCCGATGGTATGATAAGAAAGTCAAAGCCAAATCTTTTGACTAAGGAGACTTGGTGTGGAAGCTGGTCTTGCCGATAGTAACGAAAGACCCCAAATTCGACAAATGGTCTCCAATGTGGGAAGGGCCATACAAGGTTAGCAGATGTGTTCCTGGGAATGCGTACATTCTGGAGACATTAGAAGGAGAAGAATTTTTCAGCACACTTAATGGAAAGTATTTAAAAAAATATTATCCAAGTGTTTGGGTAGATGCATAGCCGATTGTACGAGAAGATCGGTTGGTTTTGAAATAGCCGATACAGAAAGTGCATCGCCTTTAGCGCAAAAATAAGAAAAGACTTGATCGTGTCATAATGCGTTCGAGTATTTTCATGGCCGATATGACATGTATTGCCCTCAGATAAAAAAAAACCATCCGACATGTGGTTCAAATCTGATTCGAATTTTTTGTTCGATTTTGGATCGCGAAGGTGTTTTGGTTTGTTCGGTGCAATAATTGCAAGACAGAAATTAACACAAAGGCACATGAAGACAAAAGATAGAAACAAATGGGGGGAGCCAGTCCATTAATTATATTTACAAAAAAGCCTGATATGCTGTTACATTTACAATCTAATCTGACTCTGCTCCGAAGAGGTTGCTGACGACACCCTCCAAGCTCACGTCGGCGACGATGGCGTCGGCGAGAAGGCTGAGATCATCAACCAGCTCGTCGAAGGCGTTCCGCGCCTCTCCCCACACAGGGAAGACCAGCTCCCACTGCGGGTAGTCTGCCCCGGACATGGTGGAGACGACGGCGATGGACCTGGCAGCGCCCGCATGGACCCTGTGTTCGGCGACCTCCATGACGCGAGCCGGGACGTTCCGGAGGCATGTGGCGACGGTGCTCCCCCTCGCGCTCACCGAGTCTATTGCGACTCGGGAAGCTTCCAAAAGGGTCTGGACCTACGACTCCAAGTCTGGAAAAGAAGGGATTAGGGCGAAAGATTTGAGAGAATCACCAAAGAAGACATGGTCAGAAAACTTACTTGCGATCTTGGTGTCAGCGTTGGTGAGGTGGCCGCGGACAACGACTTCATCCGTCTACGCCCGATCAAGGTCACGGCGGGCTTCGGCGAGCTGACAGAGGAGGTCGCGGATGTAGCCCTGGGTACCCTCGTCCAGGGTCTGGAAGTTGGCGGGGAGCTCGACGGCGGTGTCTCTGCAGAAATGAAGTCAGATGGGGATCTAAAATGCAACATTGGCGAAAAAATGATTGACTTACCCGAGGCGGGGGCGGAGCGGCGGAGGAGCACCGGAAGATCCCTCGCCGGCGCGCTTGTTGCTGGCCATTTGTTCAGATGGAAGAAAGGAGCTAGGGTTTATGGGGCTTGAGGAAGAAGAAAGCGAATGAAGCTCTGGCCGGGGAAGAGACTGCAGTGCCGATGGGGTGATTTATAGCCCAAGATTGGGGAGATGAATCGGTTGCGTGCGCCGGTGCGGCCTTTACTCCTGGGTCTAATCGAGGGACATATGGGTAAAAAGACGGAAGGTGAATCGGCAGATTCCCGTTGTGCGGACGAGAAGGTGAAGGGTTGAGGGCAAAGAAGAGATTTTCACTCACCACCCGCACGGGAAGCGAGACGGCAGTAAGTGAAGAGACCGTTGGACAGCGTAATCATGACAGGGCTTAATTTAAAAGTAAAAAGGGCGTTTTTACTCCGAAATTAGGGGGCATGTGTTGACATCAGATTTTGGCACGTGTCAAGGAGGCGTGTTGCGAAGGAGAAAAACTTCTGCATTGTACGATCTGTGGATTTGGAAAAATGATCGTGTGCCACGGTCAAAGATCTTGCTGACCGAAGGGGAGGAAGTTGACCAGATTTTTAGTTTCGGTTTGGCAAGAGTTATCTTGTTTTTAGAAGTAGTTTTTATTCCCTGAGATAGAATCGTACTTTGCCGTGATCGGCAAGGATTGTGTTAGCGTAGGGTATAAATATGAGCCCCCGGACTATTGTAAAGATTGATACACATCCAACAAACAAACTTTACTCTACTTGCAATTTACTTTCTCGTCGGCGGCTTCGCCATCTTTTTCTTTCTACGAGTTCTTTCGAGCCGATCAAGGATGCCTCACATTCGAGCGACTTGATTTGCTGGTAAGTTTTTGTTTACCTAGTAAATCTGAGCTTTAGCTTTCGGGCGCATCGTTGTGGCCTCGTTCAGATCTATTCAAAATTTACCGAATTCATCTAAGCTTTGATCTTGGGTGCATCGCTGTTTTCTCGTTTAGATTGATTCACAAAACTACCCGGCTTAGTGATCTGTTTAATCGGCTGTAAGTTCCTTGTTTATCATGATAAATCTTGTAAAGCCGATTAGATTGAATCATAAGCCTAACTTTATCCAGATCCATATATTCGTGGGTTTGTACATTGTTACCCCGCACGTGTCGGCTTTAGATCTAGCCGTTTAGTTGCTTATCAGCATCGGCAGCTTATTGCCGATCCGCTGCAGATCGCTTTTATTACACGTTCATCATACCCGATCTTTTATCGTCATCTGTATCGGCAGAGTCTTGCCGATACCCCATGTAAGAGTGATTCGGAAATCTAGCCGATACACTCTTGAATTTGACTGTTTGTTGTTTCCTTGTCAACTCACAGGTCAAATTGACTGGCACGCCTTGGTTCAACTCTAGCGCAGTCCGGGCTTGGCGTACGGGGCTCATGGGCTTGGTGTGTGATCATCTCGCGTCAACAGATACATAGGTGGATATTGAATATAATATGATTGCATATGCATCCTACTATAATCCATAGGTGCATAAAAGTAAGGATACCAGCAATACCATAGAGTAATCGGTCCACTAGATGAAGTATAATTACCTTGACTCGATTGTTCTTGATGTTTTGATGGTGATCCCGTATCCTTCACTTCGCTTGGTCATCTCTTCTGTCTCTGAGCACTCCCCTCTTTCTCATATTTAGCCAAGAGTTCCTTAAAACTCGGCCTTGTCTTGATTAAGGAGGAGTTCCCAGATTTACTGGACGCACCGGTCAGACCGGTTGAACCGGTCAGACCGCCAATATGGCCGGTCAGATCGGTCGACTTGATGTCGGCCTTCTTCTTCTTGTCTTGCCCTTCGAGTGTTTTGTGGCTTGAGGGGTCTTCTGTGTCAGCTTCTTTTCAGGACATTCATCACCAATGATTATATTTTTCGCCTTCGTTGATTCGCCTTGATTCGGCCGAATTAGCACTTTGGGATTATTCAATTCCAACATATGCACCGGGAAAGGATTCTAATCAATCTGCATATTAGGAATAACCAATCGTCCTTTATTAATGGCCGATTGAATTTGTCTACGTGACACATTGCAATCATTAGTAGCATGTGAAAAAGTATTATGGAGCTTGCAATATGCTCACCGCTTCAACTCTTCAAGCAGCGGTATATGATGTGACATCTTGATGTATCCAAGCCTATATAACTCATCAAATATTCTTTCGCACTTGGATACATCAAAAGTAAATTTTTCGTCTTGCCGATTTTTGTGAATCGGCTTAAGAGCAAAACAAGTAAACGGTTTGTCTTGAGATGACCAAGCAAACTCAGCAGCATATACATCATTAGACTCATCGTCCGAACAATCTGAAGTACAATCTAAAGCATGCACACTAGAATGATGATGCCTATGGAATTCTTGAGATTCTTTGCTTCGGCTTTCTATCGCCAAAGCTCTTTGATGCACTTGAGTAACAGTAAAGAAATCATAGCCCTCTAATCTTTCTTTGATGTGAGAGCGCAAGCCATTAAAAACCAAATCAGCTAGATCTTTCTCTGCAATATTCACACTAAAACATCTATTTTTATATCGCGGAATCGTCTTATGTAATCATTGACAGACTCAACACGCGATTGTCTAACCGATGTCAAGTGACACAATTTAAGCTCATCATGCCCACATAAAAAGTGCCCATGGAACTTCTGCTCTAATTGTTTCCATGAGCCAATAGAATTAGGTGCCAAAGAAGAAAACCATGAGAAAGTGGTTCCAGTTAAAGATATAAAAAATAAACGCACTTTCAACTCGTTTATAGAACCAGCTCCTGCTAACTAGGCAAGATACTGGCTAATATGCTCAAAAGTACTCCTAGTATTTTCCCCACTGAATTTAACAAACTCAGGCAACCTAAAACCAGCAGGGTATGCAACCGAATCAAACGAAGTAGGATACGGTTTTTGGTATGTACAAGCTTTGTTTCTAACATCCACTCCAAAACTTTCTCAAAGTAGATTAGCCAAATCATTCTTATAATTAGCAAGCGCTTTGTCAAAATTGCTCGAAGAATTTGGCTGCGTGGATGTAGACACTTCATGCTGGTTTGAAACAAACTGACTGGATGGACCGGTCGGTACGACTGGTCGGACCGTTGGGGGTGAACCGGTCGGACCGGACTGGTAGGTCGGTCTGACCGGTCTCTGACAGTTTTGCCAACGCTGTATGTATCAGTCGAACATCTCGTTGGAGATAGGACCAATGTGTGGCACTGAATTCCTAGGAGGTTATGGTGGTATGTATGAAACAATCTCGTTTGTTTGGCTAATGTTGGTCGAACCAGGAATACTCATAATAGGATCAGTGTATGTGGGTGTCACAATTTGACCACTGAAATAAATCATCGGTATCCCATATTGAGGTTGACTCGTAGGAGATGCTGTCGATGGTTGAGGAATATAAAATTCAGAAGTAGAAACAGAAGGAGGTTCATCGGCTGTTTCTGGTTTCTTACCAGCCGATTCTCTTTCCTTAGAGCTAAGCCAATTAACCCAATAAACATCACGCTTAGCTAGCAATTTCTGAATTTGTTCCATAGTAACACCAGAAGATGGAGCACTCACAGCAGGTGTTACCTCAGTAGATGCATCTACGAAGGTAGAAGCGAATTTGATTTCCTTGATCTTAGTGACTTTGCCGCGTCGATCGACCTTGATGCTCGCAAGCGCCGCTAGTAGATCTTCTTCATCACGCTTCTTCTTGCACTCCTCCAGCATCAGACGAACATCCTCAGGAAGATGCTCGTACGTCACAGGGATGATGTTGTCTGGGTCGATTTCGGTAGTAGAGCCCATCTTCTTCGGGGTAGATTAGATCGGTTTTGCTAACCAAGATCTTTCTTCCCCAGCGGAGTCGCCAAAAAGTATGTTAACGCCTTTTACGAGTCAACACACGAACGCACTAGATCGTGCGGTGCGAGGAGGGGCTCGATGCAGCTCCTCCTGCATGGAGTGGTCAGACCGGTCTAAGGAACCGGTCAGACCGGTCACCGGGGTGAAATCGGTGACCGCCGAGGAACGCTAGCCCGGAAGGGACCCCGTCAAGGCAGGCGCACATAGGGTTGTTCTAGGATCGGCAGGCCACCTAGAACGCCTTCAGACGTCGCGGAGACAAAGGAAGAACAACAGATGGAGGTTGGAAAAGCTAGGGTTTGAAGAAAAAGGTAAAGAGATAAAAAGTAGAGTTTGTATTGATTTTGATCGATTGGATCCCCTCAATCGGCCGTGACCCTTTATATTTATAGAGTGGGATCAGCTTATCCCGCAAAAAATCCTTTTACAGATCTAAATCTGTTAAAAACTCCAATTACAGTCGGACTCCTCCTAGACCGGTCAGACCGGTCGGTCCTCTGCCGGGCAGGCTACAGCACCAGACCGGTCAGACCGCTTGGTCAGACTGGTCAGACCGCTTGATGCCAATTTTGGCTATCAACACCATGTTCCTAGCCATGCTCATGGTGCATAAAATTCATTTAACCGCTATGCGGCAACTGTTTCATAATTGATCACTTGAATGCAACAAAAGAACCACTTGCCTCTACTATGAGCAGGACTTCCAATTGAATATTCTTACAAAATAATGATAGATGGTCCATACATCATAGCCTTCATGACAAAACAGTTCACTTGACTCATCTATGCCAAAAATAAATTTCAACTTACTGATAACAATTTCTGATTATAAATAAAAGATACCAATTAAATTTGATACAGAGATGGTATCCCTAATATTATAATGAGAATGTATTGAGAATTAAAAGAATGACAAAATTTTAATAAAAAATACCTTTGATTCTTCAAAGACTGAAGTGTGGTAGCCTCAAACTATGTGATTTTCGATGGCCACATTATTCCAGATGCTCATCTTGCCTGCTTATCACCGCTATACAGTACCTTCACACCTAAATTTCTGTAGAGGCCAATTAGATTCCACCATACCTAAAATTTTCCAACAGCCCTACCATCTTCCATGCCTCCTCACCAAAGATGGCGAGTGCCTTGAGATTGTTTACCAAAACATGTCCCTCCTTGGGACTATTGCACATGCAAGAACCAACAAATTAAGGACATCAAACATTAATAATCGGCCATGTACAAAGAATATGGCACGGTCAAAATCTAAAATTAACCAAGAAGAAAGAATTCCAAACAATCGATAATCCAGTATAGCGGTATGTCATCAATCTAAAACCAGATACACCGATAAGCAACTAGTAAAAGCTTGCCATCACCAGTATAGAGAGGTGTGCCATCAGTCATCACGCTAAATATATGCAGTAGAATAAATCTAGTTGTGTTGCATCTACATGCCTGGGTGATGGTGGGTGTGTATTCTAGATACTTTGTCCTCAACCATTTACCCTCTTGCATTGCAGCATCCTTGAACAGCATGGTGTCCAGCTTATTCATTAAACCAATTTATAAATAAAATTATATCAACACCAGAGTGAGATATGAATAAATATGCTTCAGAGCCTAAATTACTTGTCTCAGGCAATCTGTCAAGCACCTGGTGGGCGACGTGGTGAAGAGCTCCTGCACAGCACTGGAGTCGGCGTTGCACGGCATGGAGGGGTACGACAGCGGCGCTGGTGTGATTATGTCGCTGACCGCCATGTAGGCCACCGTCTTCCTGGTCGCGGAGAAGAAAAGGGAAGGGAGGAACTGAATGCAGGAGGAAAATGCAGTTGGGAGATGGTTTGATGAGGCAGCGTGATGACACAGGTCGCTGGATCACTGGTCACTGCTCGCACGCTGGGACAGGTGGGTGCTGGGGTGGGCTAGCCGAATTGAGCCACTGCTCCGGCGACGCGCCGTCCAGCTTCCCCGGAGAGAGGCCACGACGTGCGATTCATGTCGACCGGCCGACATCCTTTTCTGCAAAAAGATGTGCAGGTGCAGTTTCCGGCCGGGTATGCTTCGCTTGCGTCGCGATTGGTTGCCGCGGATCCTCCTTGTTGTACTTTCTCCAAGTGCGCCGGCGAGCGGTCAAAGGGGCGCCTAAGGCTGTCCGCAGTGGGGATCTGTATCCCATCCTGCAGTACCGATTATAGAGGTTGGAGTGCTGCAGCGGGGTACTGGGTGGTTCCGGTAAAATAACGTTTCGTCCCGTTTCATGGATTCCAAGTAGAGGAATAGAGGAGGAGCGCTACACGCTTGCAGGTCCCATATGTTGTTGGTTCCCGTGCCCAAGCCGGTCGATGCTGCCGCCATACGCCATGGCCTGCTCTGCCACCGTGACGCGCGCACCGCCGCTACCGCAAGGCCCGCGTTGTCGGTGTTTACCGCCAAGCCTTGATATCCTTAGCAGTAAAATTTATAAGTAGGGATCGACGGCTCTGGAACTCGATGGTGCAAGGAACACAAAGATTTAGACAGATTGCATAATACCCTACGTCCTGTATGGTTGTTTGTATTGCCTTAGGTGTTGATGTCTTTTAAGAGTGTCCATGCCCGCCCTTATATATCCGGGAGGACACGGTTACACGGAAAGTCCTAGTCGAGTACAGTTGGAGTCCTACTACAACACGATCGTGTAGTTTCCTTCATACTGCAGCTAGTTCAACGCCTATTCAGGTAGTTATAAGGGAAGTAAGGTATATCCATGTGCTATCCCTTACTCTAGAACATTATATGCCTATAAGCAGTCCTGCTGCCCCGGGTCTGACTTGCGTGCCCGCCGTTGCGCCGCGCGCTCGCCACGACTTCCCGCAGGCCCACCACCGTGCCGCGCGCCCTCCTCCACTCTGCCCTGCGGCGCCCCGCAGTCCGGCCCCCACGCCATTGCTGGCGCTCTGCCTCGCTGCTGCCCGCCGCGCCGCTCCGCCCCACTACTTCCTCGTCGCACGCCGCGGTCCGACCACCACGCCATGGCCGCCATGGTGAAAGCATCTAGGCCCCTAATTCGAGTTTTGGTAATTAATGACAATGGTTTGTGGATTAACGATTTTATTTGAGATAATGAGTATAGGTTGATCCACGGATGAAAGAGATTTGGTTGTGAACGTATGGAGTTTTGGAGATGATGAGAAAAGCTCGGGCTCAAGGCAAATGTATAAAATAGAGCTTTTGTATTTTACCGGTCACAATGCGTTTAGTGGATGAAAAGTGACTGGATTTGTTGGATAGATAGCCGTACTATCAAGAGGGGTTGTGTACTCATGCTTGACGGGTCTTTAGTGCCATTTTGCTCAAAATGTCTAGATGCATGCATGAGGGCTAACGACGCTTTGACTAGATTTGAAAAAGAACAAGTTTGAGAACTGACTGCACAAACGCGGACAGTCCGCCCCCTGGGTAGCGGACGGTCCGCAATCGTTCCAAAGAGCATGTTTGGCTCTGGTGGTTTTTAGAAGTGACTGGCGGACAGTCCGGCCCAGATGGGCAGACGGTCCGCAGCTCTAACTCAAATTGTACCAGAGAGGGTGTTTTCTCTGGTTGGGCTTATGGTCTGTGCTGCGGACGGTCCGCACCTGGGACGCGGACGGTCCGCCTACTATTTGACAGTTTGTACCAGAGACATTGTTGTCTCTAGTGGATTTCAAGGATGAACTGCGGACGGTCCGCTCCTGAAACGCGGACGGTCCGCATGCTAATTTCAAAGTTGTACCAGAGACGATGCTCGTCTCTGGTGGTGTGGAACACTCACTGCAAACGGTCCGCAACTGGGGCGCGGACGGTCCACCAGGGCTTAACGGCTAGTTCTGACACGCATTAAATGCACTCTGACTCACTGGTTTATAACGGCGGACGGTCCGCGACTTTGTAGAAAAGAGTGTAACGGCTAGTTTTTGAAGGGATGTCTATATATACCCAATGCCCGGCCATTGGGTGTCTCTTAGCCATTTGGACTGCATACTTGACACTATAGAGCTAAGGCATCCCTCTTATACACATACTTGCTTAGAGATTGCATTCTTGAGGGTGTGAGAGCTTCCTAGTGCATTGCATCAAGAGTTTGAGCTTTGTGGCATTAGGGAAACTTCAAGCAAGCTTCATCAACTTGTTACTCTTGGGAGTTGCCGCTCCCTAGACGGCTTGGAGAAGAGGATTTCGTGGAGCACCTCCAAGGAGATTGTTGAGGAGCCCCGATTTCGGTTGTGAGAGGTCGTGTGCTCACCTCACCGGAGTGGTGAAGAGCAACTCTAGTGGAATCGAGGTGTGGAGCGGTTCCTTGATTCAAGCCGGCTCAAGATCAAGAGGTTCTTGATAGAGGAGCGGTTGATTCTTGAAATCCACCTCAACGTGGATTAGGGGTGACCGGCAAGTCATCGACACCACGGGATAAATTCTTGTATCAAGCTTGGTTACTTCTCTTGCTCACTTTTATTCTTGTCTTTACTTTGAGCAATTTACTTTATTAGAGCTTGATTTGTATCTTGTCACCCTAGGTTGCAAACCCATCTAGAGATAGTAATAGCAAGACATAGGGCTTTCCTTTGTTACAAATTAAATTTCTTTAGTGTTGTTAGCTTTAGTTTTTAAACCGCCTATTCACCCCCTCTAGTCGGTGTTCTTGATCCTACACATGGCTCCGCGCGGAAGGGAGGGAGGCGCAGCGGAGAGATGGAGGAGGGAGGAGGCTAGGAGGGGAGGGAGGCCGCATGCTAGGGGCCTGCTCCGCCGCGGCCGACGAGCGCAAGCGCGAGCGCCTGCTCCGCTCCTGCTCCACCGCCTTGGCCCCGACGGCAAGGAGGAGGAGGAGGCGAGGGCGCGCCGGCAAGGAGGGGCCGCCGGCCAGGGATGGAAAGGGAGGAGGGGAGCGCCACCGTGCACACCCGCCACCACCGCCGCCACACCACGCTTGGCTGCCACCGCGCGTGCTCATTGCCGCCGCTGACACGCGCCACCCATGAGCCACCTACGCGCGCTCGCCGCCCCCTGCGCGCGCTCGCCGCCTCCGCCGCAGAGAGAGACGTATGGGGCGGAGAGCCGGTGGCGCCTGGATTCCGCGTGGGTAGTCACCCAAGCCCCCTCCACGCAGGGGATGGGCGCGGAGGGAGCAGTGGAGACCGATCCCTCCGGCGAGGTGGCCCAACGCCGCCTGTGTTGACGGTCGTTAAGTGCAAAATATGATCGTCAACTATAATCATAAAAGAAGAAAAACTAAACCTCTTACTCACATATTTGTATCACTAACCTAGCTCCACAGTTGTTTTCGAAGATTTATGTTTTCAGGAGCACAAGTCCGGAATAGAAGAAAACATGACGAATACGCAAACAAAGTCGCAAACGATTGCGTCCTGCGAAACACATGCAAAGGAGGCCCACAAAACAGACCAAACCGACCAACCAAGCCATGGCACCGACCATCTGACATCAGGACCCACCAAGAAGTGTACCAGAGAAGGGCGGTGGCCAGAGGAGGCACAGGGGGCTCGGCCGACAGCACCTGGCAGCCAAACACGCTGAGTTTTGGCGGGAAGGCTGATCTTATCCTCTAGAGGTCGGTTAAGGATGTTTCCATGTAAAGAATTGGTGGGAACCGACCTCAAGCACTATAAAAGAGGCCTCCCACCACTCTCACCACACACACCACTTGAAGGCCTCTCTCTCACACTCTCGTGTGACTTGTACTCCTTAGGGTAGTAGAGCTAGGCTAGTACTTCATCTCCTTAGCGAATCCAGTCGTCCTGGGGTCGGCGAGCAATCCTCGGCCTCTGGAATGGCTCTTTATTCCGACTTTCATTATGCTATTCATTTTGAGTTCGTTTTGGTTATCTTGCTATGTTAGTAGCTTGCTTGGCCTTGATCTATGCTTTATCAAGTTATAGTAGTTGCTTGCTTAGACCAAATGATCTGGGTAAGGATATCGGTTCGTTGTGCTTTCGGGCTTACCTTAGCATCTTACCTGTCCATCCGAAGGGTGGGAGACCCAGGGGTGCTAGGGTAGTGACTTCATATGCGGGCATGGTGCCCGGGCGGGTATGCGGGATCCTTCGGATATGACGGTGCTCCACGGTGTGACTGGGGTAGACCGCAGGTGGTGATAGCCCTGTCGGTCCGCCGGGAAGCTGCTTCTCGGTTAGCGTACTCCCCGACGTTTGGGTATCGTGTAGGAGCTCATGCAAAGATGAAACGGGACTGGATGTTCTCCAGTGCGGGTCATTCTCCCCGATGTCCCTAATTTCTTAGCACCTGTAGTTCTAAGTATGTGGCTAACGTAGCTTATCTACTAACATGAATAGTATACTAGGAATATGTGCCTATGCTCCCACTAACCTTAGGATTGCTTGTTTATTCTTTATTCATGAGAGTTGGCTGTTCTGTGTGTGTCACATTACCCCTGATTATCCATTATTTATCACTTACCCCTGTGTAGTCAGTAATCTGCATCTTACTTCATTTGTGTCATGGTTATGGAACTAGTAAATAACTTCACACAACCTAGCCATCCCTTGGAAAAATATAAATAACGATACCCTGAATACTTGCGGGTGAAATGCTACAACGGTATATCCGTGCGCTTGCGGATCTTTCTGTAAACATTAAGACATACCAACACGGCATTCCCTTGGTGGCGTTGCTAGGAACTAACCGCTCCTAGTGGCCACGCTAAGAAATGCCAACAAGCATTTCTGGCGCCGTTGCCGGGGACAAGCTTAACAACCCCGTTCCTAGTGATTGCGCTTAGAAATGTCAACAAGCATTTCTGGCGCCGTTGTCGGGGATGGCACTAGGTGTAAAGATATTTACTAAGCACATAAACATGGCAATATAAGTAAAAGGTAGCTACTACTTATACAGGCTAATGTGTTTATCTTTTTGTTTTCTCCTGATTGGATGAAAACAGGGTAGTGTATGTCTGGTTTCTAATTGCCGACAAACTTTGTTGAAAATCCCGAGAAGCTCGTGAGAAGGGTCCGACCTCGCGTCATCCCTCCTCCGATCTCGCAGTCGGCAAGCGAGCCAGCTTCCCAAGCACCATCAACGATCACCGAACCCATGGCTGAGAAGACTCTCCGCGATTTCTCCATCCCCTCAGCTGCCAATGTGGCAACTGGACACAACGTTGATGTTGGGGATGTGAACTCTAAGCTGAAGTCCAGCCTCATTAACAAGGTGTTGGTGTCTCTTATGCTCAATATGAATAGGTATTCTGCAAGTGCACAGAATTCACCGGTGTAGCACTTCACCTTGGAGTATTCCAGGGTATCGTGAAAATCCTCAGGGAAGCACTATGGTAAAGTGTATCGTAAATTGTAGTGACAACCTTTACTGATATTATTGACTGACTAATTCAGCAGGGGTAAGCCAGATAACTGATGAGATAAATGGCCAAGCTATGACCGTGTGACACACAGGAGATTCTATACTTTAGAGAGGTAGCAGCTGGGAGGACAACGAGCGAGAAAGGACTCCTGAAACACTTCTAAACTACTGAGCTAGCCTCACTATAACTAATCGAAGTTTCTAACTTGATGTCGGAACTAGGAGCTTACTTCAGCGGCCTAAGCGAAGGGCGCAGACAGGGGTGAGAAGGGGCCCAACATACTTTCGGCAATCCTACTGCTATGAAAATACTTGAACGTGGTGGACTACGAGGGATGGACAAGGTTGTCACCACTTGCCGCCTCCCACTACGGTACCGTGGGGTGGAACACACTTTCTAGCTAGCACTGAGTCAGACACCACGTCTGCTCTCGGTACTAGGATTTCTATTGAGGCCTTCAAGAGAAATCTCTCTCAACCTAGTGAACTAACTTGAGTTACACTAGTACAGGCGAGAAAACCCGTAAGACTAACTTCGACAAGCAAGAAAGGGAACTTAAACTGAACTAGAGGTAAAACTTACTCCCGCAGACAAGTACAAGTACTTGGGAAGATAAAACTTGCGGAAAGTAAAGGTGACTCAAGTAAATAAAGAAGATAACTTATATTGAAAATAGTCAAAGAAAAAGATACAAGAGCTTTACCAAGCTTCGATGACGACTCCGGATCCCCGAGACAAGCTCGACTCGACTCTAACTCCCAACTACTAACCTACTCTAGACTTGAGAAGAGAGAATTGCTCCTTTTGAGTGTGTGTTTACAAGTGAGGGGGAGAGTGGTATTTATAGGCTTCCAAGGTCAGTAGAAGGCTGGTAATTCCATTAGCGCCAGGTGCACGCAGCTGTAGAGGCAGTGCTTAACTTCCACATGAAGCCGGGAGCCGAGAGGCTGCAAGGTGGGGCCGGGCGGCCCAACCTAGGCCGGCCGGCCTAGGATTGTGCCACCTGGCCACCGACCTTCTATGGGTGGCCTCTGATCCCTCCTGGACGTCGGTGCTTCGGGTATCTTCCTCAGATACTGGAATCTTAGGCCAGGCGGCCTGGTCCCGGGGCCTCTCAGCCCTCTGTTTTGCCGACATTGCAAATCAACACTCCACATTGCCTCTGAGATGGGTGGTTTCCTCATTTGAGGATCTTGGCACTGGTATGTGGGTCTTTGGGTTGATCCTTGTGCCTTCCGGGTCCACCGACAGGATATAAAATGTTCGCCTTGTTCTGGAACCTTATGAACATGTCACATTGCTCCAGTAAAATTATTGGACCCATATATGTGGAGGTGTCAGGCCGGTCGGCACGGAATGTGCCGGGCGGCTGGGGTTTTCTCTGATTTCGACCATCTTTGGACAGTGGATTCCTGCAAACACAACTCATCCAAAACTTGTGGAACTTATTAGAATCAAATAAAACATGCATGGAACATAGTGCAAAACTCAATTTATTCCCGAGAAGTTGACGGTCAGAACGTGAGAAAATGGCTGTCAACACCCCCCCAAGCTTAAACTTTTGGTCGTCCTCGAGCAAAGCTTAATATTGAGGCTCGGTGGATCAGGAGTTGCATCGATGTTTGCCCTCTGCAGGTACCCTGTGCACAGCATATTACTCTATCCGTATGTACTTTGAGTAAGTTGGCTCATACCTATATGTTCTGAATGATGGGGCTTATTTTATATTTCATCCCTTGTCTTGAGCAGTTGGAGGACTAAACAACCTTCACCGGAATATTTTCCTGTTTTCCTGTTCAGGTTCACTCTCGGATTTTTCTGAAGTATGCATATGTTAAAGTTCCCTGAAGGTACTCTCAATCGCTCAAGGTGTATGATCCTCACCAAGGTTGAAACTTGACCAACTTCTTCCTAATCTAAGGCTGATATTTGGAGTTATGGGTAGGAAGAGTGTGACATACCTTGATTACCTGTGTTGCCGAGTCGAAGAGTGGTTTGCAAGAGGTAGGTACTTGATCAAATTCCGATCTTATGGAATCACAAATGTTCAGGGGAGATGGAGAAATGGACTCACACTTCGGAAATGTTTTTGGATCATTTTATTGAACTCCTCTTTTGCATTATTTTTGCTAAGGATCACGGGCACTTCTTCTTTCTTCTCTCTCTCTCTCTCTCTCTCTCTCTCTCTCTCTCTCTCTTTTTAAAGAAGATGACCGCATGCCCTTCTCGAATTCAGCATTTTTTTTCAAAGGGAGCTTTTGAAGAAATTTGGACCCTTTCGGAAGTGGATAGGCACACAGTGGAGATTTTGGGCTGAGTTGTGGTGGAAATGTCTGGTGGAAGTGGATGACAATACCTGGAGTAGGTAATTATCGTACCAGACATTTTGAGGCTAGCAATGAAATGGGTACGCAAAGGGGAAAGACCGGCAGATGACAAGTACCTTTCCTCAAAGAAACTCACCATTCGACAAAGCTCAAAGTAAATCAAGATAGCCTATAGTAGCTCATGTATGAAATGTCATTATGGCTCTGGATGGGACATGTAAACTAACAGGAAAAATTTTATAATATTTTAATATTACTCCCAGAATTTCCCTTACTGAGGTAGAAGTTTTAATTCCAATGTAGACCATCTCGAATCCCACAACAGCTTAGACTTAGAAATCATGTTAAATGCTCCCACACAAACAGATTAATTGTGTCTATTATGTGCCAACTAGCTCTAGTACTAGATGAGTAAAAAGCTGTAAATGGGGCACATGCAAAGCTCAAACAGAGCAACTATTCATCATTTCCAAGATAAGAGTTTGCACGGATTTTCACACATTAATTCTAAGCATGGCAATTCTCCCTTCTTTTTTAACTAAGCTAAACGGAATGAGCGGGTATGACGACTTACCTGGGCACTGGCGATCTCTCCCCCCCAAGCTTCAACGAAGCTCGGGGCTACTAGTCTGGCTGTGGCGGGGGATAGAATGCACCATGGTGCCAATAGTAGGACATGGAGGATATCATCCCCCAACTCTCCTGTGTGAGACTGGTGTTGTGATTGAGGCTGTGTCCCAACTCCTCCTGACGTAACTCTATGGCGCCTATTCGGGCAGTGAGGCCCGACAGCCCCCGTGTGAGCGGGTTGTCGTACTCAAAGCGTGCTGATGCCGACGGGCCAACCTGCGGGCCATGGGAGGTCCCCATGCCCGAGGGGTAGTAAAACCCCTGGCCGTGCCCATGCCCCATGCTACCCTCAGGCTAGTACAAGGGCTGGCCACCCTGGTCGTAAAACCCGTAGGCCTCCTCGAAGCTCATGTGAGTGGTGTCTGGGTGAGGCTGTGCTGAGGCATCTGGTGAGGGTGTAGCGTGTGATGGTCCGGCTTCCTGAGAAGCATGGGCCTATCGTGAAGCTCTTGGCTGACGAGAAGTTCTTGCCTGGCGGGATGTGCCTGCCTGACGGGAAACTCCTGCCTGCCGTGATGTGCCACCCTCGGCCAACTGTGCATCACGTCGAACTCTGCCACGTGTCATAGGACCAGCTGTGCTGTGGCGTGCTGGTTCCTTCTTTTCCATCTGGAGGGTAAGAATTTCGGGCATGGCAGCTCGAATTCCCTCTCATACCCTGGATAGCACATGAAGACTGAGTTCCCAGGACCTTCACGCATCATGTGCGCGTGAACAAAGTGGTCCAGACCAATGAAGGTTCGATACTCATCTGTCGCGGGCAGATATGTGACTTGTGCATTCTCCAGAACACCGACATACCGTGCAATGCGGGTGACCAGTGAGGTTATGTCGATGGCAGATTTGCACGTGATCATTTTCTGCCAATGTGCGACCATGCCCATGACAGATGAGTAGCAAATCTTCTTTGCCATAGCATAAAGGCACATGAGCTCCGAGGAACTACATTCCCATGGACTCTCAAAGTTCGATTATGGATGGAGACTATGCTGTTCTTACTACTCACTGGTTCATCTGAGATTTCATTCCACCAAGCACTACGGTCGTATTCAAGATCATCAGGTAATGCATTAGCTTCTAATAGGCATTTCTTACTGAAGCCTAGTGCATTACTAAAGTCTTTAGGTAGCATTTCAAAAACTCGTTGAAAAAGCGAAAGTGGATTTTAGTTTCTTTTCCAACGGTTTCGACATGAAATGTAGACAGAAATTCCATGGTGAGAAGGTGCGAACCTAGTTCGGTGATGTCTGCGAAGCGTGACCATCCCACGGGGGTGAACGCGCTGTTCATGTCCTGGCGGAGTCCTGTCATCATGAGAAATTCTGTATTGAACCGCTTGGCGTGGTCGTACGACTACTTCTTCAACAGCTCGAGGGCATCCCGCTCATAATCTGTCCGGACGACGATCTGATCGACCAATGTTAGAACTCTGATTTTGAGACGGGGCCTCGGGACTGCTGGAGAGGCAGGGGCTTCCTCCTCTTCTTCCTGGGATCGTGACGGTCGGCGGACAGAATCCACCAACATGTCATCCTGGGAGTCTGATGACGCTCGCGAACTTTGGGGTCGGGATGACGAGCCTAGCTTCTTCACCTTGCCCTTGATATCCCCCCACAGTGACATGACTCCTGCAAAAGATTAGTACAGAGAATGTGCAGGTAAAATAATCGGAGGGGGTCAGTGGTTAGTCGTTCTTGTGGAGATCAGTCCACCACAAATGTTCTTCGTTCAGAGCTTGATTATTCTATTGGAAATATTTTTTGTGGTTTTCATTTTTAGAAGAGGGTTACTACTAATTTTATTGGATTAGTGCCGAGCTAATCTCAGCACTACTAATATTTTTGTGGGGCTAGCACTTGAGTTACTTGGCTTAATTAACTTCTAAAAGCTTCATTAAGCAAGAAAACTCAGAGAGGGAAAGAGAGAAAGTGTGCTCGGGAGAGTGACCTGCGTACTCAGAGCGGTGTTGCGACGAACGACGACAGCGTGGTGGCCTTTTATAGAGGGGCGCAGGGGCCAGGCTGGCCGGCCTGCATGGCGCCGGGCGGCACCTCCCGCGGCCCTCCTTGCTCCACGTCGATGTCTAGCTCGTAGACTTGCTGGTGGGGGTGCTCTGGTTGGCGACGACGGGACACGAGCGGAGGAATGGTGTTGGGCGGCCATGATGAGGCCGGCCGGCCTGTTCCCCCCCTGTGAAAGGTGTCGGCCTCCTCCCTTTGCTTCTGAATTACTCAGGCTCCCTGGTTCTTGTTGTCCCCTGGCAAAATGAGAGAGAGTGGGGCCGGCCAGCCTAAACTTTGGCTGTATATATATATAAATATATATATGTAAAGTAACAAAATTTGATGCAAAACAAAAATTTAATTTTTAGTTTGGCAAAGTAAACATGCCATGACTTTAGGAAAGAAAGTTTATGCATGGAATTTAAAACAATCCTATATGCAAATGCAAGGAATGGATACGTACCATGGTTCTCATGGTGATAGCTCGGGTTTTGAGTCCGGAGCGGGACTCTCCATACCTCGGGTTCTGTTGTCGTCACCGGATGGAGTTCCAGACGAAGACACTTTTCTCTGCCATTCCTACTTGGTGGCGGGTTTTGTTTTGATCGTTTTCGCCTCGGATTCCTCAAATTCTCTACGAAGGATTCATCATCTTGCGTTCCTGTAGTTGTGCACTCTGATCTCCCTGTCGATTCTTAGTTGTTCCAAGAGCTCGTCAAGGATATCAATGGTGGGTGTTGATGGCTTCTCCTGCTCTTTCTCGGATTTCTTCCAGTTGAATGCTTTGACCTGGGAACATTGTTCTACCTTCGGTCGGAAGGCGAACCTCTCCATCTGCCCATTGATGTTGAGTTGAATTTCTCAGGCTCCAACATCAATGTGTGCATTTGCGGTACTCAAGAACGGCCTTCCCAGAATGAGGGACGTCTTGGCGTCGACTTCCATATCGAGGACAACGAAGTCAACAGGAATAAAGAAGTTCCGGATTTTAATCGGAATGTTCTCCGCAATTCCCGTGGGGTAACGGACCGTCTGGTCCGCTAGCTGCAAGCACATAGCAGTAGGGGCAAGCTCATGATAGTTTAGTTTATCGTAAACTACCTTGGCCATGACGCTGACGCTCGCTGCCAGATCACACAGAGCGTGTGAAAAATGTTGACTCCCGATTGAACATGTGATGGTGGGGCATCCTGGATCTTTCTTCTTCTCCAGGAGAGGATCGAGTATAGCTGCGCTACACTCCTCTGTGAGTTGCACAACCTCGGTGGTGGGCAAGCTTTTCTTGTTACCAAGTATATCTTTGATGTACTTGGCATAGGTAGGTACCTGCATAGCGTAAAGAAGTGGTATATTGACATACAACTTCCATATTACCTCGACGAACTTGCTGAATTGCTCGTCGGCCACTGGCTTCCTTAACCATTCCGGAAACAGTAAGGCAGTAGTGTCATGAAACTCCCGCGAAGTTCTAGAGGGTTCCACGGTTTCCTCCTGGCAGCAGTTGTGTTGGACTCTTCTGCCTCCTCCTGGTCTTCGTCTGCAGCAGAGGTATTGCTGGCGGGTACGACTTTCCGCCGAGATCCTGCATCTTTAGGGTATGGTGGTTCTTGCGTGGACTTACCCATCTGCGTAGTTACTGCACTAACATTTTCTTTCGGTGGAACTTCCGGTTGCCCGGGAAGTTTTTCCGAATTATTGTTAGGACAAGATGAGGCTAGTTGAGCGACCTGAGTTTCTATCATTTTGTTGAAGCTCAACTGGTTTTTAATAACAGAGTTTATGCCCTCTAGTTGTCCGGCCAAAGACTCCAAAATTTTATCATTAGCAAGGAATTTCTTACTAATGTTGTCATTAATTTGTTTCTGGCCATAAACTAGGTCCTTTAAAGAAGGCTGAAAATTGTTATTAAAATCCATACCTTGCTGCTGACTGAAGGGGAGGTTGGGTTTGGAATTCCAACCCTGCTGAGGATGGAAGCCTGAGTTGTTGGTGTTGTTTGCCCCAATGAAATGAGCTTCCTCCTGAGTGACCGGGCAAGAGTTGCCCATATGTCCAGTTTCTCCACACGTCTCGTATGTCATGCGAGAATCCATAACTTGGTTAGCCTCCTGGTGCGGAGACTCTAGTTTCTTCATGAGAAGGTCCATCTTGGCAGCAAGCATATCGATACTATCGATCTGATGAACTCACTTGCGGGGCTATTGCTGCCTTTCACCTTTCCAACTCTGGTTGGAAGCAATCTTCTCTACCAGCGCTTTCGCTTCAGGTACGCTAAGCGAGAGGAAGGAACCACCTGATGTTGCATCGATGTGGTTCTGAGCTGGTGTGTTCAGGCCATTGAAGAAACTCTGAATAATCAGCCATTCCTCCATGCCGTGATGGGGGCATGCTGCAATGTATTCCTGTAATCTCTCCCAAATTGCTGAAATGGCATAATCCGGGAGCTGTTGAAATCCAGAGATTTAGCCTCGGAAGGCATTGGTTTTGCCCACCGGAAAATACTTCGTTAGGAATGCATTGGAGCAAGCTTCCCATGTTGTGAAGTCTGCTTTGTTGGTGTAAAACAACATCTTCGCCTTGCCTAGCAAGGAGAATGGGAACAGTCGAAGACGGACGTTATCCATCGTGGTACCTCTGGAGTTGATGGTGCTGCTCACTTCCAAAAAAATTTGAAGGTTAGCGTTGGCATCCTCCAATGCCTTCCCACGGAATGGACTCGCTTGAACCATGTTCACCAGTCCCGACTTGAGCTCAAAGTCATCATTGCCTTGGTCATTGTTCAGTCCAGTAGGAATGTGGCTGCTGGACGGGGCCGAGTACTGCCTGAGAGTCTTGGCCATGGTTGGTGCTGAGACTGACAAACGAGGATTCCAAGTGGGTTTCTTCTGGGGTGAGACGATGCGGCATCTCACAATTCGCCCAATTCTCTGAGGATTCGAATCGAAGTTGGATGGTAGATCAAAACTGGTCATGTACTGCTCTGCATCGAATAAACGAGAGAGAGAGAGAGTAATGGTAAGCCCGCTAAAATTAGCGGTGATAAAACAGTAAGGTTTTCCAAACGATAACTTTAGCAATTCCTTCCCTGGCAACGGCTCCAGAAATGCTTGTTGGTGTCTCTTATGCTCAATCTGAATAGGTATTCTGCAAGCGTATAGAATTCACCGGTGTAGCACTTTACCTTGGAGTATTCCAGGGTATCGTGAAAATCCTCAGGGAAGCACTATACTAAAGTGTATCGTAAATTGTAGTGACAATCTTTACTGATATTATCGACCGACTAATTCAGCAGGGGTAAGCTAGAGAACTGATGAGATAAATGGCCAAGCTCTGACCGTGTGACACACAGGAGATTCTATACCTTAGAGAGGTAGCAGCTGGGAGGACAACGAGCGAGAAAGGACTCTTGAAACACTTCTAAACTACTGAGCTAGCCTCACTGGAACTAATCTAAGTTTCTAACTTGATGTCGGAACCAGGAGCTTACTTCGGTGGCCTAGGCAAAGGGCGCAGATAGGGGTGAGAAGGGGCCCAACATACTTTCGGCAATCCTACTGCTATGAAAACACCCGAACGTGGTGGACTATGAGGGACGGACAAGGTTGTCACCACTTGCCGCCTACCACTGCGGTACCGTGGGGTGGAACACACTTTCTAGCTAGCACTGAGTTAGACACCACGTCTGCTCTCGGTACTAGGATTTCTATTGAGGCCTTCAAGAGAAATCCCACTCAACCTAGTGAACTAATTTGAGTTACACTAGTACGGGCAAGAAAACCAGTAAGACTAACTCCGACAAGCAAGAAAGGGAACTTAAACTGAACTAGAGGTAAAACTTACTCCCGCAGACAAGTACAAGTACTTGGGAAGATAAAACTTGCGGAAAGTAAAGCTGACTCAAGTAAATAAAGAAGATAACTTGTATTGAAAATAGTCAAAGGAAAATATACAAGAGCTTTACCGAGCTCCGATGACGACTCCGGATCCCCGAGACAAGCTCGAGTCCTAATCAAAAGTAAGGTAAGAGGTAAGAACAAAAGCCAACTTATTCAAAATCAAGGTACGAAGCATTCGGTTGTGCCTAAGTATAAGTTGGAAATTCAACATTGTAGCAACTCCTGATCAACAACGAGCGCCTTGTTTTGCTCAAGGACGAGCAAATGTCTAGCTTGGGGGTGTTGTTGACGGTCGTTAAGTGCAAAATATGACTGTCAACTATGCTCATAAAAGAAGGAAAACTAAACCTCTTACTCGCATATTTGTATCACTAACCTAGCTCCACAATTGTTTTCGAAGATTTATGTTTTCAGGAGCACAAGTTCGGAATAAGAAGAAAACACGACAAATACGCAGACAAAGTCGCAAATGATCGCATCCTGCGAAACACATGCAAAGGAGGCCCACAAACCAGACCAAACCGACCAACCAAGCCCCGGCACCGACCATCTGACATCAGGACCCACCAGGCAGTGTACTAGAGAAGGGCGGTGGCCAGAGGCGGCACGGGGGGGGGGGGGGGGGGTCGGCCGACCCCACCTGGCATCCAGACACGCTGAGTTTTGGCAGGAAGGCTGATCTTATCCTCTAGAGGTCGGTTTAAGGATGTTTCCATGTAAAGAATTAGCAGGAACCGACCTCAAGCACTATAAAAGGGGTCTCCCACCACTCTCACCACACACACCACTTGAAGGCCTCTCTCTCACACTCTCTTGTGACTTGTACTCCTTAGTGTAGTGCAGCTAGGCTAGTACTTCATCTCCTTAGCAAATCCAGTTGTCCTCGGGGTTGGCGAGCAATCCTCGGCCTCTGGTATGGCTTTGTATTCCGACTTTCATTATCCTATTCATTCTGAGTTCGTTCTTGGTTATCTTGCTATGTTCGTAGCTTTCTTAGCCTTGATCTATGCTTTATCAAGTTATAGTAGTTGCTTGCTTAGACCAGATGATCTGGGTAAGGATATCGGTTCGTTGTGTTTTCGGGCTTGCCGTATCATCTTACCTGTCCATCCAAAGGGTGGGGGACCCGGGGGTGCTAGGGTAGTGACTTCATATGCAGCCATGGTGCCCGGGTATGCGGGATCCTTCGGATATGACGGTTCTCCACGGTATGACTGGGGTAGACCGTAGGTGGTGACAGCCCTGTCGGTCCGTCAGGAAGCTGCTTCTCGGTTAGCATACTCCTCGACGATCGGGTATCGTGTAGGAGTTTATGCAAAGACGAAACGGGACTGGATGTTCTCCAGTGCGGGTCATTCTCCCCGATGTCCCTAATTTCCCGGCACCTGTAGTTCTAAGCATGTGGCTAATGTAGCTTATCTGCTAACATGAATATTATACTAGGAATCTGTGCCTATGCTCCCACTAACCTTAGAATTGCTTGTTTATTCTTTATTCATGAGAGTTGGCTGTTCTGTGTGTGTCACATTACCCCTGGTTATCCATTATTTATCACTTACTCCTGTGTAGTCAGGAGTCTGCATCTTACTTCATACGTGTCATGGTTATGGAACTAGTAAATAACTTTACACAACCTAGCCATCCCTTGGGAAAATATAAATAACGATACCCTGAATACTTCCGGGTGAAATGCTACAATGGTATATCCGTGCGCTTGCGGATCTTTCTGTAAATGTTAAGATATACCAACATGGCATTCCCTTGGCGGCGTTGCTAGGAACTAACCCCTCCTAGTGGCGACGCTAAATGCCAACAAGCATTTCTAGCGCCGTTGCCGGGGACGAGCTTAACAACCCCACTCCTAGTAATTGCGCTTAGAAATGTCAACAGCCTGCTCCTCCTCGCCGTCCCCTCGCCCGTGCCGGCCACCGCCACTCACCCCCTCGTCCGCCACAGCCGCGGCGCCGCGCGCCTCCTCCGGCCGTCCTCGGCTCCCCGCCGGGAGGGCACAGGGGAGTGGGGGCGCGCCAAGGAGGGAGGGAGCAGAGGAGGGGATGGGGATGGAGAGTGGGATTCCGGGAGAGAGAGGGGAGGGGGATGAGGAGGGAGAGAGAAGGTGAGGCTGACGAATGGGACCGCGGGTGGGTAGTAGGGATAGAGGATGAAATATAGAGTATGACGGACGCGGAAAAACTGTGTATATAGAAGAGAATCTCGATGACTAGGACGGAATATTCTTTTTAGAGGATGGATTTAGAGTATGACGAGTGCAGATAGCCTAAGAGGGGACGACACAGCGATGGCGCGAGGCACCGGCGAGCGATCGCGACGACAGGTGAACGCGCCGGCTCAGGGGCACGAAGGCGCGGGTTGCCACGATGGGCTGGTGGCGGCGATGGGTAAGGAGCAACAGCGCGCCAGACGGGGGTGCGGCGGTGAGGCGCTGGGGAAGGGGGGCGATTTTGATTTGAATCCGGATCAGGATGGGGGAGCGATGTTGTGGACGTATGAAAGGGGCGACGGTCGCAGGTGTAGGGCGACGTACGAAGGGGACGACGAAGGAAAAAAAAAGTGACCCTTAGGGCAACTCCAACCGAGTTCTTTTCTAGACCCCTACCTCATCTTTGAGAGTTCAAACGCAAAAAACGGTCTCCAACTGGTCTCTCATCCCGATCCCGTTGGATGAGGTGACCTCATTTCCCCCCTCCGACTCTTACTTGTAGGAGGTTCTCTTCCAAGCTCTCATCTGGTGACAGCCGCAACTACCGGCTCTCTCATGTCTCCACGGAGCTTTCCCGGCGCCTTCCACGGAGCTTTTCTCGCGCTAGGTAGGTTGATTTCTCATCACTGGTGGCTATGGAGTCTAGAAGATGGAGGTACCTGTAGATCCGGTGGCTATGGAGCCAGGGGGCGCAGATCTGCGCCGGAGGGCTGGGGTGTCCCGCCTCGCCCGATTTTATAGCTCTAGTAGCCTGATTTTATAGCTTCGGTGATGGATTCAACTTGGGAGGGGTTCAAACGGATCGTTGAGGTTGCTGCAATGCCGGTGGTGCGAGGAATTGAATTGGTTTGGCTTGACGATTGGTGAATTTGACGGCAGAGTGAACTCATGTGTGTATCAGGTGCATTGACTGATTTAGTTGGTCAATTGACTGATTTAGTCGGTCAATTTTCACCATTTACCGATTTGGTCCGTCAACAATTTAGTCAATTGATCGAAAATTAATGATTATAAATACTTAATGGTTACAAATAAGTTCGCTTAATAATTGTTAGTAGGAAATATGTTATTAAGAAAATCATTATCAATAATAATGAACGTTTGTATAAATAATGCTTAGATTGTTAGTTACAAGATATCAATAAAGAAAGAGGTATAATAAGACATGAGAATTCGGTTAGAGTGCAAAACAAAATAGAGGGCTGAAATCTGGATGAGAGATCCTCGTATAGAAGAATATGGCTCAAATTTAAGAATTCGATTAAAATAACTCTTAACCTCTTTTAATAGTAGAGATTTTAGGGGGACAAACTCTTTTAATAGTATTTTTGGCAAGTCATCTTTTAAGTGCTACGCAACCAATTTTTCCGTAAAAAATTGTCTCTCCTTATCCTCTTATTCCCCCATCGGCCGCCCCCGCTACCGGCCCGAGGCTCGCACCGCCACCCCCGCCTCAGGCCTCCCCGGCTCCGCCTCGGGCTCGCGCCGGCGGCCGCTGCCTCAGCCTCGGGCCTCCGCCTGCCTGGAGGCTCGAGCTCGCGTCGGCGGCCTTCGCCTCAAGCTCGCGCTGGCGGCCACCGCCTACGCCTCGATCTCGCGCCGGCGGCCGCCGCTTCCTCCGCCTCGGGCTCGTACCGGCAGCCTCTGCTCGCGCAGCGGGCCTAACTGCCGACGACGGGGCGCCTAGACATATCATCGAGCGACGGATCCGACGCCCGCGCCATCTCTGCCCTATGCTGGCACCGGGCCGGCGCTGGAGAGGAGATATTTGGACCTAGCTCACTTGGCCGGATTGTGCTTCCGGTTTAGTTCTGGTGCCTCGAATCCAAGTCTCCCGTTTTCTTCGTTCCATTACTGCGCAGTTTATTTCCCAAGAATTTGGTGGTTCGACTGAACCTCTATGCCCCACGTGGAGTCCGCCGCTGCTTCGGACGGGCCGCCGCTACAGGACGCATGGCACGCCGAGTTTCAACGCCTCGTCCCGCTGTGGGAGTCGCTGCGCAATACATCCGAGGTACAGATGCGTTTCCCCTGTGTTCTTGGGGTTGTCTTGTTCCGTCGCCTGATATGCTATATAATTTCTCGTTGTATGAGACTTGAAATCGCACACAAGCATTCGGGATTGCTAGTTTTGCTGTTCTGGGCTATGGTTTTTCATATGAAGTACATATTATGATTTTAAATAGCGGGCTATAGCCCCTTCATAGCTCCGATCTAGCCTTTTTAGAGGGTCCTCGCCACACTATTTGTATTTGTGCCGCTATGGCAGCTATAGACGCTAAATTGGGTTATAGCTGCGCTAAATGGCGTAGCTTTAGTGCCGCTATAGCCTTATCCTTATTTCAGTGCTACTGTTTTGGTCTTTTGGACAACTGAATATTTGGTTGTATGAATTTTGTTGTATTGTTAACTTAAGTAACTTTCCCGTGGCCCTAGATATTTATGTTTATGAAATTCACTAATTACTATGTTTTTGTGCATCTATTACTTCTATTTTTCATGATTTAGTAGTAAACCACTATTTGCCATAGCCTCCGCTATAGCCTCTTAGCCTCGGAAAATAATACGCCGCTATTTAAAACCATGGTACAGATACGAAATTTTGTGATGATCTGGAGCTCTCAAAAGCATATTTATTGATTGCAATATTTGTTATTAATTCTGATGTAGCTGTTGGCTCCTAGTTCTTTTACCAATAGAATGCTTAGTGGCTGTTAAATAGAAGAGAATTTTTGTGATCTGTCTGTCAGAATGCGCATGATGATTGCAGGCATAAAAGTTTAATGTGGGATGGAACCTCTTTTTCTTGTGCAGGTCATTATCCCAATTTCAATATCTAGGGTGAACCAGTTTGATGCTGCAAGACTAGATGTTGAGATGTCTGCCATGTTGAAAGAGCAACTAGTCAAAGTGTTCTCTTTAATGAAGGTGCTTTCTTTACTAAACCCAGTGATTTGGATGCTCTTTTCAGCTTGCATAGAGCTTAAGTGCACTGCTAGTTGTTGCTTTCAGTTTTCATGCTTTTTCTTCATATCAGCCAGGATTCTTATTCCAATATGAGCCTGAACTCGACGCTTTCCTCGAATTCCTCATCTGGAGGTTCTCGATTTGGGTTGACAAGCCAACCCCAGGCAATGCACTCATGAACCTAAAGTATAGAGATGAGCGGGCAGCGCCCATCACTGGAAAAGAAGGTATTTTTCTAGTAACTTTATGTCAATTGCTGTCAATTTTTTTGTATGGTATGCACTTAATCCTCTTGCTTCAACTAATCATGCTGGTTAAGTGTAGGTTGGTCTTCCTGAACATTTTTGCCTAAGACACTGTTTTGCACAATTCCTACACATTAGTATACTCTTTGCTTGCATACTGTGGTTGAGGCACCTAGCTCTTGTAGGCCTAACTTTCCATGCAGAGGCTGGTTCTTCAATTATGCTCATTATCTGTCCTTTTATTACCCCCAAACATTTAATCTGCAAATACTCGGTGACCTTTAGCAATTTATTCAATGTCAAGGTCCCACTTGAGATGCTATGTTCTAAAATCACCACAGATTAAAAGTGCTAAAAGCATCTTTCCTGAGAAATCTTAGGCTCTGAAAATTATGTTACTATTTTTTCTAATATTCATGACTACTGTACTTAACGAAACTTTTTTTTTTTTGAAAACGCTAAGTCCATGCTGATGTTTTGGATCAACAAATTTATTTTGAAACAGGGTAATATTTTGCTGTTGTGGATTAGGGTCAAACCTTACGCTTTTGCATGATAACCCCACCTAGTATGTTTTCATTCTGAATTGCATGCCCGATTGAGTAGAACTGGCTGCTTATTGAAAACCTGTTACAAATACACATTGGAGTGGTGTTCCATTATGGTCATCTTATTTGGAGCAACAGTTCCAGATTTTTTGGTTATTTTTCTAGCTGTTTTTTCTCTCTGAACAGCATTGATGGACATTTTCTTGCTTATATTTTGATCAAAGGAAAATCGTCCAGCTTTATATTGAAAGCGTAGCAAGCGTTTTACATCTGACCAAGAATGCTGGGGACTCCAGCAGTGTTACACAGGGGCCTAACTTGCACCCAGCTTTAGGTAGTATATTTTCTTTACTGTATGAGGGAAAATAGGGAAGTATTAACTATTTGGATGAAATAATTTGTCAAACTATAACCTGATTATCAAATAGTGTGATAGATCTTATAACAACTACTTTCCACAGCCATCTTATATAATGTACATTGCAGCACAGGACAGCAATTGGAAATTTGTTATGCAATGAAACAAGTTGGATATCATGGATTTGTACTAGAGGCGGACATTGTCAGGAGGAGGCATAGCATGCATGCTGTTTTGTATATTATTGCAGAATTAGGATGTGACATGTATATCTCATAATCTGTTAGTTTGTTGTGACTCATGATTAGTTGCATACCTTCAGTATTTCCTGGTTTATAGATATAAGTCTTTTCCACAACAACAACAACAACAACAACAACAACATAGCCTTTTTTCCCAAGCAAGTTGGGGTAGGCTAGAGATGAAACCCGAAAGAAATAAGTTCAAGGTTCAGGCACATTGATAGCTAGTCTCCAAGCGCTCCTATCCAAAGCTATCTCTTTAGAGATATTCCAATCCTTAAGGTCTCTCTTAACCGACTCATCCCACGTCAGTTTAGGTCTACCTCTACCCCTCTTTACATTATCGACCCGCTCAAGAACCCCATTACGCACCGGCGCCTCAGGAGGCCTTCGTTGGACATGTCCAAACCATCTCAGCCGATGCTGGGCAAGTTTCTCCTCAATTGGTGCCACTCCGACCCTATCCCGAATAACTTCGTTCCGGACTCTATTCCTCCTTGTGTGCCCGCAAAACCACCGCAACATCTGCATCTCTGCTACACTCAGTTGTTGGACATGTCGCCTTTTTGTAGGCCAACATTCAGCACCGTATAGCATCGCCGGACGAATTGCTGTCCTATAGAATTTGCCTTTTAGCTTTTGTGGCACCCTCTTGTCACAAAGGATGCCAGAAGCTTGCCGCCATTTCAACCAGCCAGCTGAAATTCTATGCCTAACATCTTCATCAATGTCGCCATCCTTTTGTAGCACCGATCCTAAATACCGAAAAGTATCCTTCTGAACCACCACTTGTCCATCTAGACTAACGTCTCCCCCCTCATGCCTAGTCGCGCTGAAATCGCACATCATGTACTCGGTCTTGGTCCTACTAAGTCTGAACCCTTTCGACTCTAACGTGCGTCTTCACAGCTCTAACTTCCTATTAACCCCTGCCTTACTCTCGTCAACTAGCACCACATCATCAGCAAAGAGCATACACCAAGGGATCTCACCTTGTATATCCCTTGTGACCTCATCCATCACTAAAGCAAATAAATAAGGGCTCAATGTTGACCCCTGGTGTAGGCTTATGTTAATAGGAAAGTCAGTGGTGTTGCCATCACATGTCCGGACAAACGTCGTCGCATCCTTGTACATACCCTTAATGAGGGTAATGTACTTAGTTGGGACTTTGTGCTTCTCCAAGGCCCACCACATGACATTTCTCGGTACTTTGTCATATGCCTTCTCAAGGTCAATGAAGACCATGTGCAAGTCCTTCTGTTCCCTATATCTCTCCATCAATTGTCGTATTAAGAAAATCGCCTCCATGGTTGACCTTCCAGGCATGAACCCAAATTGGTTTTGGGTCACACTTGTCACTCTTCTTAGGCGATGCTTGATAACCCTCTCCCAAAGCTTCATCGTATGGCTCATCAGCTTAATCCCACGGTAGTTAGTACAACTTTGAACATCATCTTTGTTTTTGAAGATAGGTACTAATATACTTCTCCATTCTTCCTCCATTTTTGAAGATATAAGTCTTTTCCACTATCTAAAAAAAGGATAGGACTATCACAACCGTATCCTTTACGTTTAAACAATTACTTGACTAAGCATTGGGCTTCATCTTGTTTAAAGCCTTCTTCATCTATGCTCATCCTCTCCTCTTCTAGCATATTTGGTAGAACCTGCGTAATTACGTTGGTTGTAGCGGGGGACTACAGGCGTCCGGCCTTGAATGCCCGGCGGCGAGGGGGAGCCGTGCTGGGAATGAGTAGATGCAAGGAGGCAAGAAAGCATGGGCACATGAACCAACAATATGTTGATTCTTGCTTAAAAGATAATTAACAATGCCTTGAGTACATATATATCCAAAGTTCAGCTAGGCGCTAGGCGCTCTCTAGGCGATGACCCCTAGCCTAGTGCCTAGGTTAGCCTAGGCCAGCCTAGGCGTTTCTAGGCGTTTTGCCATTTTACTAAATGACATATATATATATATATTATATACAGCAGAAAATGCTGAATAAATAAGTTATATAGAAGCATATACTGCTGAATGTATATAGAAGAGAGAGTAGTAGACATACCTGGGTGGCTTAAATAGGAAGTTGATACTTATCTGAATACCAGCCATCTCCCATCCATTCCAGGAACACACCAAAGGAGAGTAGCAGCAGCTAGTAATTGCAAATTTGAATCACAGACAACTGACAAGTGGACAGGAAAGCATTTCTGGCACTTCTCTTTAGCTTCATCTGTGCTCTTTGGGCATTTTGTTGCATTCTTCCCATCATGGGCAACATGCTGCTTCAAGCGATATATCCCTCCTTGCTTCACCTTGTCACAGAACTTGCACTTCACCTTGTCCTTGTTAGGATCAACAAGAATCCCATATTGCCATCCCACATCATCTGAATTCCTTTTCAGGAGATGAGCTCCTTCAGTCTCAGTTGCAGGTGCATGTGCACCAGCTGCTGCATCACTTTCTGTTGTCGACATCCTAAATCAAGCTGACATGGCAATCACATTTAGAATTACATTTACAAACTCCTAGAACAGCAAAGCAAGATGATTTAGGGAATAATCTGATCAAATGGTCAAACTTGACAGTGCACTGTGATACAAAAACAAAAAGAATCAGTTCTGTTACTTCTGTACAAGCTGAACTAAATCAGCATGCCTGAACTCATGAATCATCATGACTTCCAGTAAATCAGCATGCTACATGCCTCAACTAAATCAGCTGAACTGCAATTTCAACTTAAATCACACACACACAGTAATACCATTCAGATTCAGTCACACAGTCATTCAGATTCAGTCACAGTCATCAATATACAGAAGCAGAGGAGGGGAGCACAGCAATAGGGGAGGGGAGCAGAGCAACCGATGGGGGAGGGGACTCACCTTGCCACTTGGGGCTACCACTGGGGGAGGAGGGAGGGGAGCAGGAGCAGCCGTCGGGGAGGGGTGCGGGAGGCGTGGAGGAGCTCCAGGCGGCGGCGGGACGGATGCACCGGCGGTGAGGCGGGGAGGAGCTCCTGGCGGAGGATGAGGAAGGCGTGGACGAGCTCGACCGGTGGTGACGACGACCTTCGAGCTTCGAGGCAGGGTCGCAGGCAGGTGAGCAGCCGTCTGAGCCCGTGGCTTCCTTTCCGCGCACGCACGGCCTCCTCCCCGTCTTATTCTTCCCGCGCTTCTTTTCCCGCGCTCGAATGCGTCTGCGCGCGTGCCCACCGCGAGAGCGAAAACTTTCGCGCGACCTGCCGCGACGACCGCCTCCGCGCTCGCCTAGGGCGCCTCCGCGCGCCGAATCGCCGCCTCCGCGCCGCCTGGAGTCGCCTAGGCGCCGCGCTCGCCTAGACCTCCGCCTTCCCCCTAAGCCAGGCGGTTTGGCATCGACTAGCGCCTAGTCGCGCCTAGGCGCGCCTAAGGCGTCGCCTAGCGGAACTCTGTATATAGCCACATCCGATCTGCTAACAAACTCTGACTTAAACCTAACAACCTTATCTCGCGAGCTAACAGTCCTGGCGTGAAACACAAGCCGAAACAAACTAAATCAGTTCCAACTATTGGATGAACTTGACGTCGACCTCAGCCACGGGTGCGCTTGTTGCAACACTAGTACTGCATGCTGGTCATAACAATATTGTCCCCTCAAGATGTGCCCTTCCAGCCCCATTCCGCATGGTGTTAACCATTCAGGAACTCATATTTACCTTAACACAGGAAAAATTACAGCTTGGTGCATGCTATAGACAATCTCTTTTTCTTTATCAAACCGAATTTGAGGTCAAGCTCTTCAAATGACCAAGGTTATCTGAGATAGCAGAATAGCAGATATAGTTCCATCTAAATAGCTATTCAGAGCATCAATATGAATTATGCTCCATCTGTTGCTTATCTTTTGCAATCCCAAGTTCATATCATTAATTCATTATGTTAGCAAAGTTTAGCTCATTTACAACATTCACAGGAGTCTGCATTTTCATACTTATTGTTTTGTTTGAGGGAGTGCTAGTGATATTTAGATGAGTATTTCTTAGCTACATCTGATGGATTCATTTTGCTTTTCAGTAAGAACAGGTTTGGAAGGACCTGGGCTTTCTGTTTCTCAAAAGATATTTTACTGTATTAGCTTTGTTGGTGGCCAATATATATGGTCAAGATTGCAGTCTTTTTCTGCTTTCCGTCGATGGGGTGATTCTGAACAGGTGAGCCTCATATCTTCTTTATGAAAACTTACAATTCCTTTTCACTCTTATAACTTAAAATATCTATTTTCACGTTGTAGAGACCACTAGCACGCTGCACCTGGGGCTTAGTGCAAAATGCTGAAGGATTGTACAAAGCCGCTTCATTCTTTAACCTGTTATTGTTCCTTTATGGTGGAAGGTACCTTCTTGTGCCTATTTGATTATGGGCATTTCCTCTTGCATCATGTGGATTGCAGAAATTTATCATGATTAACAGGATCCAGACATGGGGTCAGACCAGTTTTGTGATTTGTTCCTTCCTGCTTCTTAATATAATGGTGGGCAACTCTCCTGCCATTTCATGAAAAAAAGATTAACAGGCCCCTAACAGGTGGCACCTAGTTTGGCATTGCTAACCATCTATCTAGAAGTCTAACATAGTGCACGTGTACAGTGTGTACCCTACACTGTGATAAGAAATTGACAAATAATGTTATGTTGTATTTGAATGAGCTAGATCTACACACCCTGTGAAAAAATGGAAAGCTATGTTTTTTAAAAAAAGAAGATTATTGTCGTGTTCACCTTTTTATTTTTATGAAGTTCACATGACACCAATATTTGAGCCTTGCTTATGTGCTTGTACAGGTACAAAACTATCGTAGAAAGAATTCTGAAAGCAAGACTTGTTTACGAGAGCCCCAACATGAATAGAGCTGTTAGCTTTGAGTACATGAATCGGCAGCTAGTTTGGAATGAGTTTTCGGTAAATCTCTTTCTTGCAAGAGCCAATTCCCTCAGTGCCATAGAAATTTGTAAGACTTCCTCAGTGCCATAAAATTTCGAAAATCCCTTCACTGCTATTGAACCAAAATTTTATCTCTTGTATGTCACATCCATCTTTGAGGTGCTATGTTGCTGTTAAGTAGCCTTGAAAAAGACTCATTTGCAATTGTAGCGAAATGAAGTAAATTTTGGTTGTTTTCCTTGCATCCAGATATTCAGATAGATTTTGTTTTAATGTACTGTAGATAATAGAACATAGAATCCTGAACTTTGAGTTATGCATGACACTGCTTATTTCTGCAGGAAATGCTGCTTTTGCTTCTTCCGCTCTTAAACTCGTCCTCAGTAAAGAAGTTCCTTCTCCCTTTCTCCAAAGATAACTCGGCAGGTTCTTCTGGTGATGAAGCAGATTGTCCTATATGTCGGTCCAGTCCTAGCATTCCTTTTGTAGCCCTTCCATGTCAGCACAGGTATGTTGCTTCTCATTGCTCTACCTTGGTCATATCCCTTCAGTAGGTTCCATCCTAACGTTTTGCAAAACAATGGAGCATGTTAAAAAGGCACATTTCGGATAACTATTACTAGATTAGTATTGCTGGGATGGTTTTGTTACTCTGGTTCACAGTAGTAGATATAAGATCAAAACAAAACGAGAGGTACACAAGGAAAAGCATGTGCATAGATCTTAAAATTGTGGAATGATAAGATCCTACCAGGGTTTCAAGACAACTGTTATTTATAATTATATTTCAGTCTAATATTGTTATGACCGGCGTCTAGTACTCCCGATGCCAACCCAAGAGTGGCTAAGATGGCGCCAGGATCAGGGCGCTAAATGCCCAAGTTATCATTTCATAGTCATTTATTTCTTCAGATTATCCATTCCTAAATTATAGGATCTGATAGATGGTTGATTAGAAAGGTTATATATCCTGTAAACACTGATGGAGGAAATTAAGCAGAGCAACTAATTTGTTGCTTGGCTTCTCGGAAACCTTCCCCTCGTCTCCCTGCTCCTTGCGGGCGCCATGATCACCACGGTGCCCACTCGCCGCCGCCCGCCTACCAGCCACCCCCACAAACTATGCAACAGACCCCATAGGATCCTTGGTCCTACCAAATATCCATGTCTTCTAAGAAATTAGAGTGTACAAAGTTAGTATGAGTTGTGCATGTGCGAGGTGAATATGCAATATCTGGCTTACATGTTGGAGTCAGACAAATTTGATTTAGGGCCGACTTAATTTCTTCCTTATTATGCTATTGGAATTGTATCTAAGCTTTGCTATGTTGATATTTGCGTTAGACAAGTTCTTTGCTGTTTTCAGGTACTGCTATTATTGTCTACGCACACGGTGTTCCGCTACGAGTTCTTATAGATGCCCACGTTGTAACGAGGTGGTTGTTGGAATTCGAAGACAAGGATCAGTTTAGTTTACTTAGTCTGGTTCAAGAATTCTTGCCCATGTACACAAGACTAGCCCCATTGATCTTCGTACCTAAAAGTTTAGATGCCCCCATCGAGGATGTGCATCAGGACATGTACATTTAATGGCCCAAGTATGAACAGTTTTGATGCCATGAATGCTAGTTGTATATGGAATGAATGTCACATTTGTATTTTATTGAGTAAACTCTGCACATTGTACACAGCTGTCCGCCAACGTCAATAGTTTTTCTTTGGGTATTTTTAGTGTTTATTGCCTGATATTTGGAAAAGAAAGTGTTTAAAAAGCAAAAAATAAAAAATAACTATAATACTTATAAGATACACTATCGTTCCTACTTTTTTTGTTTTACGAATGTGCAACTGGCTCTCTAGATAGGAAACCTACTTGCTCCGGTTAAGGTATAAGTCAAAAACTATGTTGAGTTTTGTTTGTCCCAAGTTAAAAATTATTGCCGTTAAAAAATTTAGTAATATATATGAACTCATAGATTGACAATACAATGTTGAAGTTATTTAGTCCTTTCATAATATGTAACTCGTTTAGTTTAACACATTTTTACAAATTTATTACAATCAAAAGTGAAATAATGGAAATTGAGAGTCAACGTGTGAATTAACTTATCTATATTTGTGATTGAAATAGGTACATCTATCTATCTATACTGTAAAGAACGGAAATTTTTTAGAAATGTTTCTCGCCTATATCGAGCATGTTGTATCCCTCACGTTGGACCCACATGTTGGGCTCGAAGAAGGTGAGACGAACCACACGCTGGACACATATGTCGGGGTCGAGGAAGGTGAGACGAAGGGTAGACCCATAAAAATTGTATGTTCGAGAACATTTCTACCAAAAAGTGTTTTTATTCCTCACCCACCTACAAATACCCCTCAGACCCCTCCTTGCCCTCGTCCTCTCCTCTCTTCTCCATGCTCCACCAACTCTCTGCTTCCTCCCACTGATCTGCCATCTCACCTGACCCTGTCTGCTCTAGGGATTTACGACGGAGATCTGCCAGAGATAGGGACTGAGGCATTGGGGCCGGGGAGCGGAGGCAGGGGGTGGGGCCGATGGATAGCCACGACGATGTGGGCAAGCTGACAGGCACCCTCAACGCTCCTATTGAGCAGGGAATGATCATAGAGGGTGAACTCATCCAAACATCTTCGGAAAAGTGTCTCACTCCATCCGACCATCCCTTCCTCATGGCCTCCTCTAGAAGTGGTTTGTTCAGAAGATCGAGAGGAGAAGGAAGTACCATAGGACTAGGGGAGGATTCTGTCGAGAGAGTTTGAGATTGATCGATGTGGACAGAGAAAGGTTCCTCCCCTGAATGGGCGTCAAGGAAATTTGAAGTGTTCTTATTGTTTCTAGGTGGATCATCCTCGAATTAAGAAGAGAACTCCGGAGGTTGAGATTCTTCTCCCTCCGATGTTCGTGGTTCGGGAGAGGGCTCAACAGATGAATATGGAGATATGAAAGATGAAAGCTCAGATCCAGGTGTTGAGAAACTCTCATAGTTCGACGTGGATTGCTTCTGACGGGATTCGTTATGGTTACTAGGAAAGAAAGAGTTTTCTAAGAGGCTATCTAAGATCGCTCTTCCTTCCGTTGGACTTGTGTGTGCAAACGAAACTCCGACAGTGAAATCGAGGTCTAGGGCAAACTTCATGTCTAAACCGGAACAAAAGATGTCCAATGATACATCAGCGGGTATAGATAAGTCTGGGCTAGATGCCAAAAGGCGTAAAAATCTAGCCCAAACTGCACCTATGGACTCTTTCTCTAGTTGCTCAAAATCGAGGATGTCAATCGGTAGAGAGTTTATGCGTTCGATGAGAGAGAACGAGTGACAAAAGTCAACTCGAAGCTCTTCCCAATCGCCGCACATACTCCCTATCATGCGGGTGTACCATTGCTCCGCTCTTTCTGTAAGAGAGAAGGGAAACAATTTCCACTGCAAGACTTCCTGTGTCAAGCCCAGGATTACCAGGCCCGAACACAGTTCCTCGAATTCTCGCAAACGGTCATAGGGATCTTCATTGATTTTCCAGTGAAGGGTCGATACCGAACCAAGGCTAAAAAGCCAAGGCTGAGTTCATAGCTAGATGAGGAAGATGGTGATGGCTCTGAGAACACGTCCGTTATGGTAGAGAGCTGTGGAAAGGATAGGTGCTCCATGGGTAGCAGGGGTTGAGGTAGAATCAAGGAAAATGAAAAACATACGAGGACGAACCAGATCCTAAGATAATATAGCTGCCGTTCCCCGGCAACAGTGCTAGAAAGTCTATTGGCGTTTCTTAACATCGCTACTAGATTAACCAGCAACGACGCAATAATGCAGCCCACGGATATACTGAACCTCACGAAAGAATCCGCAAGCGTACGGATACCGTTGTACCTTTCACCTCAGAGTATTCCAAGGGTTATCGATTCCAAGGTAACGTGAGTATACTATCTAAGGCTGGAATTCGTCCTAGGACACCACACTATGGAAGAGGTAAGGGGCTGAGAGGACTCTTCAGATTGAAGGTAAGATAAGACTAAGAATCAGCTGTAAACGTCGGGCGACGGCTTCGCCTGGTCAGACCAGAAAGTAACGTCATAAGGCTTCTATCATGCAACCGAACGTAGAGGATTACGATGGCACTAAAAACAGGGCTGTCACCACCTGCACGCTACCTCTACAAACCCTGAGAGGCACAACAATCAAATGGTAAAGTCTATCCTAGGCACCACGCCTACACTATCGTTTACCAACTCTAGTCTTGCACAAGGACATCCATTGCTATCAGGTTCCTTAGACTAGAGCTAACTACTATGTACTAGTAGACACCCAATCCAGTAAACAACATGAAACTACTTACATGAACTTGTAAGATAAGTATGAATACTAATGAAGTCACGAACACTTACAGACTGATAAGCATCCATCGAGGTACAAGCGGAGAAGAGTGCCGACAGGTCCGGCCCTTCCCCTGACTCCTCACTCTGGTAGAGGTACTAGTTGGAGAAGAGCGCCAACACTCCAGTGTCCCTCCTGCGTACCATCTACCTCCTAGCCTTCCCTAAACTCTAAAAGTGTGTGAGAGATATGCAAGTGTTGTGTGTTCCTATTCTTACCCCCTCCCCTCATATTTATAGATGGGGAAAAGGGGGCCTTCACGGGGTGGAATGGCAGGGAGCACCATGAATCGACTTAAGGGAACTTCGAGGAAGCTTCACGCTCAAGGGGTAGGTCTGTGGAGCCGACCCATGTCCGGCCGACCATGGTGGTCGGCCGAGTATGGGCCAGGCCCACTCAGCCTCCCCTTTGGTGGTTAGGCCCTCCTGAGGTCCCACATGTCATATATGAGTGATTGGCCTTGTCTTAAGTCAGTTTTAGATGCTCTTGTGGGCCCATGGATCCTTGTCATTGCACCTGATTGGTCGAGAAGATATTTCCACGGATTGATAATGTGTCACCTTTGCTTATGGTTGTGTTTCTTCTCATGTGTGGCAACCAAGTGGGACCTTTTGATCCTTGTGCTTGGTTGAGCATTTTTACCTTGGATCATTCTTGCTAGTTTCCTGCATTTTTGTCCCAAATTCACCTGCACACATTTCCAGGATAGCATCTGTGGAATTTGTTAATATATCATCCTATCCTAACATTTATTCCCTCTGATGCTCTTATTTTGCGCGATAGTTGATGGTCAAAATGGGTCGAAATAGGCCGTCAACACTACCCCCCTAACCGAATATGGAGGATTACGATGGCACAAAACAGGGCTATCACCACCTACAAGCTATCTCTACAAACTGTTGGAAAGGGCGACATCCAGCAACACTTAACTAACCCAGACACCCTGTCTACACTAGTAAGCGATACTCTAGTATCCCGCGCGGAGCCCCCAGCCTTCGGATGGACAGACATCATACTAGAGCTAACTTTCGAATACTGGAACGGGTATGAAAGTACTCAAACTAATCGTCTAATCACACAAAGCATATAGCAACAATGTAAACTAATCATAGAATCTATGTTTGACACCGCAGGATATAAGTAACGCGAATATAAATAATTATAAGATAAATCTGTTACAAACGACAGGGAATTACAAAGGAGAACTATCATACCGAAATTCCTGAGCAACCTCAGGGACCCGATGACTACTACTTTCTAGCTAAACTCCACTAGCCTAAAGCTAAACAAGAGAGGAATGAAGAGCTTGAGCACTTGTTGGCGAACTTGGTGTGTCTCATTTCTCCCACCTTCCCTCATATTTATAGAGGGGAGCCACGGGGGCTTCTCGGCCGAGTCTAGGGGCTAATTCACCTAGAACTGCCCTAAGAGACCAATGGGAGGCTGCCACGTAGCAGGAGGTAATGCGGTTGTGGAGTGGGCAGTCGCCCGACCATGAGTGGGCCCCAACTGCCCTCAGCTTTCGCTGGGAGGCTGCCCTATAGGCCCTTAGGCCCAATCCAAGTGAATGGTGTTCTGTCTTGGTCGGTTTTTGTTGCAAGTGGGCCCTTTGATCCATGTGACGACACGTATCAGGTTCCGATTGGTCGATGATTTTTACCTTGGATCAATAGGTGCCTTGCAACCTGCATTTAAGCTCCATTTCCAATATTGCATATTTTCTGGAGGCATAGTGGGTCTTGACATTATTTTAGATAGATATGTGCGTAAGAAATGTGAACTCTCATGATTTTCTGATCAAATTGACGCTTGAAAATAGTCTCCAGCAAGCATCAACAACCACTCTCCTCCTGCAATCCCCTCTGGTTCTAATCCGATCTGTTCACGCAGGGACGATGAGGCCTCAAGCACCTTACGTCGTGCACTCCCTCCGGCATCGGCGAACTCCTCGAACAATTCTGTTGAGGACCACCCGGAGCTCATCTAGCGTTACCTTCGCTAGAAGAACAAAGCTCGCAAGCTCTGCTCCGAGGTGACCTCTGAGATCGGGTGCCTTTAGCTCAGATTGGAGGCAACCCAAGTGGCATTATTGTCTGCCGAGGAAGAAACCTCCGCCGCCAGCGCCCAACTGGATGATGCGAATGCCAGGGTGGCGGATAAGTTTCTTTCTAATCAAGAACTCCTCCAATGATGTTCCCGACTGACCGATCTCGTTTCTTCCTCCTTTCCTCAGCCCTGGAGTCTCAGATCCAGATCCTCCACCAAGCAGCAACCGCAACAACCACCGCGGTCAATGCCAGATTCACGCTCGCCTATCGCCTATAGGACATCCCTGAGTGTACCAGGGAGATTGCCGGCCATGGGGTCCGCCAAGGGGCCGCTGTCGCCTTGACCATGGTGCAGACCCAGTATGGGAACTATCTCCAGGGTCTGCAGCCAGTCTTCCCCGAGGGCGCTGCGTGGGAGGACTTTGAAGAGCTCATCACCGAGCTTGATGAAGTCGCCAACGTCATCGACGCGGAAGTCAACATTGGCAGTGTAGTCAATAAGGTGTTCCTCAGCGATGACTAGGCCGTAGTAGTAACTGTAGTGGTAGCAGCCAATTCAATGTAAATTTTGATCCTTTGATAGGCTTTTGTAAAACATTCTAATGAAGAAATTGGCTTCTGTCCATGTGTGTTTGATACTGTACAGCTCTGAAGGATTTTGTCTTGATTTTTTGCACTAAGGGTGACATATGTCATATCAGCCATTATCCAGCCGATCTGAATCATACGATTGGCTCACATGTCTACCCATATACTAGGGTAATACTTCTTCAGAAATTTCCCATTCAGGGCTCGGGAAAATCTGTCTCCTTTAAATGTTTCCAAAATATAGGCATTACCAAAAACACATTGATTAGTCTAATAAGGCCCTTCCCACGTAGGAGACCATTTACCATATTTCTGATCCATAGACCCTATCGGCAATATCAACATCCATACCAGTTCTCCTTGAGAAAATTCATTATTAGCTTTAACTTTCTTATCGTTCCACCTGGCATGGAGCGCTTTATTTGCTTCAACATTAACGAGGGCCTTTAGCCGATGAGAAGCCAAGTCCTCCATCTCGTTCTTCATCAAGTTCGAGTATTGATCGGCTGTCAGCTCATCTTGTAAAGAGACACACCTTGAACTAGTTGTAAGTTCCCTAGGAAAAACGACGTCATGCCCATAATCCAACTGATATTGAGACACCTTTGTAGATCTGTTGCCAATCTAATTTGACCCATTTTGACCGTCAACTCTGGGATATAAATCATGCATAAAAGTGGAATAAGTGGTAGCTTAGGATTAAATATTAACAAATTCCATAAGTGCTGGTTTGTGATTGTGTGCAGGTGAATTTAAGCTAAATTTGGAGCTAGATGGTAGGTCATGATCCAAGGTACAACTTTTCAGTAAATCAGACGGCAACACATGTCGTCACATGGATCAAAGGGCCCACCAAAGCAAGAAATCCTACATGTAAGAAGCTTAGGCACGTGCCTAAGACTATTGGGACCCCCCCCAGGAAGCTTCCTGGCCAAAGGCGGTGGCCAGAGGTGGGGCCCACCAGTTGGCCAAACACCCTGGTCAGCCGAGTTGTGGGTCCCACCATCGACCTCCAGCCTTTGCGTGCAGCTTTCTGGTAGATTCCCAAAGTCGGTTCAAGATGCCTCGCTTGCTGCAACTCGACCGAGAGGACCCATTTGCTCGTCCCTATAAATATGAAGGGGGGGGGGCTAGAATAGAACACACACTTCTCACACTCTCTCCTCTCATTCTTCACTTGGAGCTAGGGAGCTCTCCTTAGGTGCTTAGGCGGTCTAGGAGGTCAGGAGAAATAGGGAGAGAGTGAGGAGAAGCCGAGGGCAGTGCCGACCTATCAGCACTCTTCTCTGCTTGTACCTCAACGGATGCTGATCGATCTATAAGTGTTCATGACTATTTCAATATTTATAATTTATTTCAAGTTCAGTTAGTAGTTTCATGTTGTTTACTGGATTCAGTGTATACTAGTATTATAATTGTTAGCTCTAGTCTAAGACTCCCAATAGAGGCATATGTTCTTGTCCAGGACTAGAGTTAGTAAATGATAGTGTAGGCGTGGTGCCTAGGCTAGACTTTACCATTCGATTGTTGTGCCTCCCACGGTTTGTAGAGGTAGCCTGCAGAAACGAATCAGGTTTCCGAAAGAAGAACCCGACTCTCTATATTTTCGTAATAGTCCCTGGATCAGTAGCTGTCACATACAAAACTCATTTCAATTACATATCACAGACTCAGATTCAAACATGTGTTTACTTATTACATAAATCCAGAGGATCTATGATGAATTCTAATACAAGCCTCTTGGGCTAAAAGGAAACAAACAGAAATCGAAAGTGCTAGCTAAACTTCTGGGCCATCCTTCATCTTGATGACTCTCCTCCACCAGCAAACTTGAGCGTAGCACGAACCATCCTTAACTTCATTCTTCGTCATCTGGCTTGATTTTCAAGTCAGATACAATTGAAACATCGGATCCTTAGCTTTGTTTTTCAACATCAGTCTTGATCTTCACGTCGGTTCCTATATCAATCAAACTATCCCCAAGGACGGGATAGGTCCACGTCACCATCCGTATGCAGCATTAAGTGGATGCAAGGGTAAGAAAAGTATCCAAGGATAGGGCTGGGGTTTTCCTATGCAACAGCAGCAAGTTCAAAGCATCAGGCAAAACTCCTGACACGGAACATTTCGGCATCCCGAACTCCCGGTCAACACACACCTTCCAGCTAAGCCTAACCCACCAAGGCGGTACGAGAACTCCCACTCCTCGCACCTCAACTGCTATCCAAGCAGGCAAATAGACTAGAGGGAGGTACAAATCAAGTAACACTACTCTGAATGTGAAGTCGGATAAAGAGATGTACATTACCGAGTATGCGGCTATACGTGTAGTTCTAACTCTACAGAGCTTGTACACCTGTATCCACTCGGGCTGCAAACCGAGAGCTAACCAACTGAGACACAACCCACAACCACGACTCTCTAGCCGATATGGTACCATCTTGCTTTCCCGGGGCCAGGGACATTCGGCACAACGAATGACCCGGGACTGTGATTCTCTACCTGGCCAACTAGTTCAAAGAGTCTCGAAGACTAGGGTTGTTCAATACGACTGGGCCCGACGCACCTCGAATTCCTCATGGGCGTGTGCAGTCTACCCTCTTCTCAACACACTACTCTACTCCTACAGTACTGGTACCGCACCACTAGGACTGGCTGGAACCCCTGCCCATACGGGGTAAGTGGCGTGCACATTTACCATATTTTCATCACCATGTCCATCGTTCACAGCCTTATGTTGCCGGGGCGAGCATCTTCGTCCAAGTTCGTATCCGTCGCAAGCGGTCCGCTGAAGGCACCCATTACAAATATCGCCTCTCCAAACTCCGGCAACCGGTGTCCTCTGACACACATTCACCCACCACAGGTGCTTCGTAGGGTGTCCTAACACACACCCCTAGTTCCTTGATCCGAGGATCAGGCTGGTTGCTCGCCCCCCCTAAAATCCTATTTCCCAACTCCTGATGTATCTCCACTCACGCCAAGACTATTATGACAATATCCCATAAATACACGTACACATGCAAGTATCTCAACCATTCAATATGGTAGAGTAGGTATTTCAAGGAATAGGTAGTAAAGTAGGCTATACAGGTTTATCTCATCATATCATAAAGTAAAGCGATAGCAGTTCTAGCAAGCAATGCCTAATAGTTATTCAAAACATAGATGGACGTGAACCTAGTATTTCTTCGTACACTTCCTATGTCTCCTGGTCGTCAAGGATGTCCTCCGGGAGCTTCGAGCTGTCTAGCATGTCGGTCAACTCCTCGCAGGGACCTATTCATAAATATATATAAACAAAGGGACCAAAGTGCAAAAATACACAAAGCTGCTCAAATACGACCCAACTCACAATAAACATACTCTATTTGGTAGAACAAATTTTAGAAACATACTCCGATTAATTTATTATAATTTTTCTATAGTTAAATCATTTCCTGAAATTAATAAATAATTATCTCAAACCGAAAACACACAGTTAGCCACGTGGCAGCACCGACACGTGTCATGCTGCATCCTCCTAATGTTAGCATGAGGTCAATCCACTAATGACGTTAGCAGTGGGCCCTGCTAACGGCATCGTTGATGTTGGTATTTCAGAAACAGGGTCGTTTAGCCTGATTCCGGTAAAGGCTTCAGAAGTGCCCGGCATTGGCGCCAACAAATGCCTCGACATTTCATATAGCAATTACTGATAACCAGACTATAATGAACCATGAATCATTCCGAAAGCTGACGAAATCATCGTGCAACATTTTACCCAGTGAGTATGTCAGGGTGTCATTTATAATTCCGCAGGGAAGGCGCCGACTAAGTTGTGTAGGTAGGCAATATGAACTAATATAAATGGAATATTTAAATGTATAAACAGGGGTAAGATAAATATGGATGAAGGTAGTGTGAAACACTAGCAAAACTTATCTCTACCAAAAGTGAAAAGAGGTAGGGAGCTAGGCAGAAGTTAGTTAGTCAAGGTGTATCTAATGTTCTCTAGTTATCTATACCGATTACTAGTACTTTATAATTTGTACTTAATGTGATTAGTCTCTATCTAGTTATTCCTAATACAAGGGAGTATTGTGCAAATGGCTGACAGATATGATTGTCAATCCATCACAGACATTTATACCCTCCTACCCCCCTAACTGAATGTGGAGGATTACGATGGCACTAAATAGGGCTGTCACCACTTGAAGGCTACCTCTACAGACCGTGGGAAAAGGGCGACATCCAGCAACACTTAACTAACCTAGACACCATGTCTACACTAGCAAGAGATACTCTAGAATCCCTCGCAGAGCCCCCACCCTTCCGATGGATAGACATCATACTAGAGCAAACATACGAATACTAGAGCATGTAAATGTTAACTAGAACAAAATCTCTAACCTTGCAAAGCATATAATAACAAAGTAAACTACTCATGAAATCTATGTCTGACACCACAGGGCATAAATCATGAAAATATAAATAACTATAAGACAAGTCAAGTATACACGATAGAACATTACAAAAGAGAACTAGTAGCGAACCCATACTTATTCTCCGAAGCTCGTCCGGCGACCCGACAACTACTTCACCTAAGCTCCACTAGCCTGGAACTACTCAAGTGAGAAAATGGAGAAGAGTGCTTGCTTGTGCTCGTCCTATTTTTAGCCCCCCTCTCAAATTTATAGGGAGAGCTAGCAGGGGATCATGCGCCGAGTTTCTCCAGGCCAGGCACTAGGAACGGCCTTAAGGAAGGTGTGAGGAAGCTTCTTATCAAGGGGGAAGGTCGGGGGTGCCTGGTTGTCGGTCGACTGCCAGGTGGGCCCAGCCAGCCCCCTTGCTCTGGCAGGCCTCCACGTGTCTCCTTGTCAATTCTCCGTGTGTCTAAGCTTCTGGTAAGTCGGTTTGGTGTTGTAAGTGGGCCCTTTGACCCATGTGAGCCTGAGTCCTGTGCTCTGATTGGTCGACAATTTTCATGTGGATCATAAGGCCCTCGCAACCTGCACTTTAGTCCTTTTTCCAACATTGTATAGTTTTTGGGGGCATAGTAGCTTTCTACTCTATTTGGGATAAAAATGCATATGAAATATTTCAACTCTAAAGATTTTTTGATCAAATTGATGCTTGAAATTGGTCGCTAACAAGCATCAACAGTTGACAAGTCAACGCTGATTCATCAACGACCAACGAGTGGCTAACGGTCAACAGGCTATGGTGGGTCCACGAGTTAGGAGGTCAACACGTGGGGATTGCGGGTTAGTGGGGTCCGCTGCTCAGTCACACAAAACAAATGGAAAATAAAAGGGGATGCGGTATCACAAGCTGAAAGCAGGTGGACCGGTTCGATCATCCTGTATGATTAGCTTGGCTCGGCGTGAAAGCTTGAGGTCTGGTGCAATCGATCGGCTCGGTGTTGATGGCCATTATTTCACGTCCTAACCGTCAACTTCTCGGGAAGAGATTGAGTTCTTGCACCATGTTCCATACATATTTTGTTTAATTCTAATAAGTTGCACAAGTCTTGGATGAGTTGTGCCTGCAGGAATTCACTGTCCAAAGATGGTCAAAATCAGAGAAGATTCAGGCTGCCCAGCATATTCCGTTCCGGCCGGCCTAGGATGGCCTGCCCGGCTTCACCTTGCAGCCTCTTGGCTCCCGGCTTCGCGTGGAAGTTAAGCACCGCCTCTACAGTTGCGTGCACCGGGCGCTACCTGAATTACCGGCCATCAACTGCCCTTGGAAGGCTATAAGTCGGACCCTCTCCATCACTTGAAAACACACACTAAAAGGAGCAATTCTCTCTTCACATTTCTAGAGTAGGTTAGTAGTTGGGAGTTAGAGTCGAGTCGAGCTTGTCTCGAGGATCCGGAGTCGTCATCGGAGCTCGGTATAAGGTCTTTTATCTTTTCCTTTGACTATATAAATATAAGTAATCTTCTTTATTTACTTGAGTCATCTTTACTTTCTGCAAGTTATTTATCTTCTCAAGTACTAGTACTTGTCTGCGGGAGTAGTTTACCTCTAGTTCAGTTTACGTTATCTTTCTTGCTTGTCGGAGCTTGTCTTACGGGTTTTCTCGCCCAGACTAGTGCAACTCAATTTAGCTCACTAGGTTGAGGAGGATTTCTCTTGAAGGCCTCATGAGAAATCCTAGTATCGAGAGCAGACGTGGTGTCTGACTCAGTACTAGCTAGGAAGTGTGTTCCACCCCACGGTACCGCAGTGGTAGGCGGCAAGTGGTGACAGCCTTGTCCGTCCCTCGTAGTCCACCACGTTCGGGTGTTTTCATATCAGTAGTTGCCGAAGGACGTCGGACTCCCTTCTCATCCCTTTCTGAGTCCTTTTCTTAGGCCGCCGAAGTAAGCTCCAGGTGACGACATCAAGACGGAAGCATAGATTAGTTCTAGTGAGGCTAGCTCAGTAGTTTAGGAGTGTTTCAGGAGTCCTTTCTCGCTCGTTGTCCTCCCAGCTGCTACCTCTCTAAGGTATAGAATCTTCTGTGTGTCAAATGGTCATAGACTGGCCATTTATCCATACCAGTTATCTGGCTTACCCCTGCTAAATTAGTCGGTCGATAGATTCACTTATGGTTACCACTACAATTTACGATACACTTTACCATAGTGCTTCCCTGAGGATTTCACAATACCCTGGAATACTCCGTGGTGAAGTCCTACACAGGTGATTCTGTGCGCTTGTAGAATACCTATTCAGATTGAGCATAAGAGACACCAACAAGCATTCCTAGCGCCGTTGCCGTGGAAGGAATTGGCTAAAGTTATCGTATAATTGAGTGATAAACTTAACTGATTTATCACTGCTAGTTTTAGTGGGCGTACCATTGCTCTCTTTCTCATTTTATCAATGCAGAACAGTGCATGACCAGTTTTGATCTACCATCCAACTTCGATTCGAATCCTCAGAGAATTGGGCGAATTGTGAGACGCCGCATTGTCCCACCAAAAGCGCTAGTAGAGAAGATTGCTTCCAACTAGAGTTGGAAAGGTGAAAGGCAGCAGCAGACCTGCAAGGGAATTCATCATATCAATAGTGTTGATATGCTTGTTGCCAAGATGGACCTTCTCATGAAGAGGATGGAGTCTCCGCACCAGGAGGCCAACCAGATTATGGACTCTCGCATGACATGCGAGACGTGTGGAGAAACTGGACACACGGGCCATTCTTGCCCGATTACCCAGGAGGAAGCCCACTTCGTCGAAGTGAACAACTCCAACAACTTAGGCTTTCATCCTCAGTAGGGTTGGAATTCCAAGCCCAACCCCCCTTCGGTCAACAGCAAGGTATGAATTTTAATAACAATTTTCAACCTACCTTAAAAGACCTAGTTTATGGCCAAAAGCAGATTAATGACAACATTAGTAAGAAATTCCTTGCTAATGACAAGATCTTAGAATCTCTGGCCGGACAACTGTATGGCCTGAACTCTATTATTAAGATCCAGTTGAGCTTCAACAAAATGATAGAAACTCAAGTAGCTCAACTAGCCTCATCTTGTCCTAATAATAACTCGGGAAAACTCCCTGGGCAACCAGAAGTTTCTCCTGAGTCCATTTCTCCCTCTCCCCTAGATATTGGTAATTCCATAAGATCGTAATTTGATCAAGTACCTGCCTCTCGCGAACCACTTTTCAGCTCAGCAATACAGGTAATCAAGGTATGTCACACTCTTCCTACCCATAACTCCAGATATCAGCCCTAGAATAGGAAGAAGTTAGTCAAGTTTCAACCATGGTGAGGATCATACACCTTGAGCGATTGCGAGCACCTTCAGGGAACCTTACTAGATTTTCCCCCTAATACAACACACGAAATGTGTTGGAATATGCCATATTTGGTTGCAATAGCCGCAATTGCAACCAATTTGGTTCGTAAAAAAATGCAGCTATATGTCGCGCTGCATTAGCCTGTAGCGACGCATGTCTTTTTTATGTTGCATTAGTTTTTCTATTGCAACACAATGAGGCGTTGCAACTAGCATCTACGGGCTCGCTCGAGTTGGTTGCAAATTATCATATTGCGACGCATCTTCTGTTGCCATAGGTGCAATTGCATCGTACCCAACGCGTTGCAATTTGTAAAATCTTGCGTTGCAAAGTATTGTATTGCTACACTCTAGTTGTGGTTGCTATAGGGGGGAGCACCTCTATTGCCACGAAAGTGTTTTGGGTGCAATATGTGGTTCCCTCTATTACCACGAAGTTGATTTTGGTGCTATAGGTGGTGTGATCTATTGCCACGAAAGTTGTTTGGTTGCTATATGTGGTTCCCTCTATTACCACGAAGTTGATTATGGTGCTATAGGTGGTGTCCTCTATTGCCACGCAGCAGGGATGGTTGTTATAGGTGGAACATTCTATTACCACCAAAATATATAGGTTGGAGGCAATAGGTGGAGCACGCTAATGCCACCTAGTTTGATTGGTTGTAAGATGTTTCCTACGTTGTTGCTTCGAAAATGTTTTGGTTGCCAAAAGTTCATGTATCTATTACCATCATAATACAGGGTTGCTACAAGTGGAACTTACTATTGCCACGAGCCTTTGTGACACCGAAAAATATGGGTTGCGATAGGATGAATTCTCTTTTGCAACAAAAGGTGTTGCTGCCATAGATTTGTAGGACGCCATATGTCTATTCTGCCACGCTCATTTTTGTAGCAGCAATAATTTAAAACATTAAAATACCGGATCAATAATAATTATGCATTTATAATTCATGAAACAACATTCAACCATTCACTGATAAATTCCGTTCAACAACAGCATGTAGCAACACATAGCAACATTCAACCATTCAACCATTACTGATAATACTCATAAGTTTTCAACAGGACATTGTTTCAACACATTATTGGCATGACTTCAAGACGATCCCATCACTTGATCAGCAAAGAGTGACTTCAAGAAGGTCCCATCACCTATTTGCTCCATTCGAAATGGCTTAGTTTCCTGAAAAGAATTAATAGTATTTGTAAGCATCAAATAATCTGTAATAATGGAAAGGGTGCAACAATAGCATGTATCAAACCAAAGTTTCATTATGAATCATAAAATTATCAGAATGACAGCAAATAATTAACACAACTATAAACACTTTGACAGCTGAAACAGAAACATTCACAGTAGGTAGAGTACAAAAATTTCACCTCCTGTCTTCTTGGCGTTTTGTCGTTGTGGCGGAACCACCCAAAACTACTGGGCCCGGGTGCACTGATCTTTGTTGCTAAGAAACTCTGACCCAATTTGGCACTCACCGGTAGTTCCTCGAGTGAAGCCTCGATAAAAGCCACGCTATTCCAGGATCAGCAGACAACACTCACACGAAGGTGAGCCAAGAGATTACAACACAAACCATTTCATACATCTCAGAGTGACTGCAGCGGAAAGAAAATTTATTACAAACCATGTTCAGAGTAGCAAAGTACTGCGGAGTTCCAACTACTCAATTATTTAAGTCTCATGTTCAGCGAAAGTAGTAAAGATAACTAGCGAGATAACATGACGCATCGATAAAGCCCGTACGAATGCGTCACTCAGCGGGAGGGTGATTAGCACCAGCTGAAGGGCCATCCCACTCAACAGACCAACCCGGGGGCAGAGTACAAGGCCAAGTAAGACTTGCAAACAGATCTTCAAAGTTAGTACCTGAAAAACAGTGCCACAAGCAAGGCTGAGTATACTAATACTCAGCAAGACTGACCCGTCTCCGGATATAACATAGCCCGATAACTAGACATGCAAGGCTTTTTGGTTGGTGGGGTTTGTTTGCCAAAAAATGCCGCTAAGTGTTGATCCTTACTTTCAGGTTTTACTTAGCCGGATTCTAGTGGGATTAACCATTCTAAATTTGCAACTAACTCTACTCAAACATGGTAGGGCAATCATTTAATCAACCAGCAGTATTACCATCTTCATGTTCCACTTGTTACTCTATGTGACCGAAATCATTAAGAAATCTCATACCGTGAGAGGCGGACGATTCCGAATCAAATTTCAACCTGGCCAGGGGAACCTAGACCACACGCATGGGGATCGACTTCGCTTCCGCCCACGCTACTTTTCCCCTTTCTTTCCAGTCCATGGATCCGGCACACCCTCCCCGACTACAGAGTCCGACCACTCTGTACCCGTACGTCGCGACATAAAAATAAACCCTACTTCTACCAGGTGGGTGCGAGATCGTTCCACTCGCCGGTCCAATCAGGTACTTCAGCTTACCGATTACCATATTTCTCGGTATGTGGCTAGTACTTTCAAACGCTTAATGAGATGAGCCACACACCGCGACCTTAGCCATTTCTGACTACACCAGCGGGGTATCACAACTACACAACCCCGCCCGTTGTCCTTACATTTCAACAGGAATTAAAGTCAGTACAATTCCTATTTGCTCGCGAGAGGCAGGAAACCACTCGACTTCTACCGTACCTATTTAGCCTGGCAACTAGTCGATAAAAAGATCCGGTATCAAACATAGGTTCCTATGGATCATGCATCTAGGGTTTTCGATCAACCCCTAGAAACTTAGATGCAGAAAACCAACTATTACCATACATTAATAAATAGATAGCAGAATGATAACTCAAAAACAAAATAGTGGGATTATGCTCCGGGGCTTGCCTTCTTGGGCACTGTCAGGCAGAAAAGCCTCTGGGGCTTGGCCCAGGTCTTGAGACAAGTTAGTACAGTTCAGATTAACCTCCTGCTCCGCACGAGAGTCCGCGGGCACCAATTCGTAGTCACCGTCCGCGAGATTAACCGTTTCTATATGCAATGCAAGATTATGAGTTATTCATGGATAACAATTTCTTTCCTTCACGATAAAGTTGTAGTCCAACAAAAGTTACTTTAGTGATGACTTCAACAGTTTATTTCATGGGCAGTCATTTATAGAATAGTAAACATAACTACGTTTCTTCATGAATGAGTGGGGTTTTGGTTTCCATTTTTAATTTCAACACATAGCATGCTTTCATTATTTCTTAACAACACAACTACTGAAGAGCTAGTGATGAAACACTAAAGTAACTCAGATCCAAACTTGAACATTCATGGTATAAATTTCAGCATCTACCATAGAGCAAAAACTATAACTATTCATGCAAATGGATTACTCTAGTTGCTTCATCTTTTTGTACAGAATGTTCAACATGGGTTCTGGTGCTACAAATTTTATGGGAGCAACTTCAAGGCATATACTCAGCACTGAAATTTTTCCAGATTTTATACACTTATACAGAAGAGGTGATAAAAAGAATAAAAACAGCAAGCCATTTACAAAGATTAATTCTACAGAGAGTTTTACTAGAGATATGGCTCTCAAATTTTTACCAGAGACTAGCCATGAGTTAGAAATACTCCAGAAAATTTTTCAAGATTTAACTCACTATGGTAAATTAGTTATTCCGTTAACTTAGCATGAGTTTGCATAAATTTCTCAAGGTGCATTTGACCAGTATTGCATCTGAAGTTTTTATTACAGGTAGAACATACTCTAAACAAGATCATGCCCAAAAATAATGACCAGAAACATTGTAGATTACTCAAAACAAAATAGTAAACCTAGCCCTAAGATGCTAAGCATGATTATTCGACAAAGCCAAACTCAGTAACTGCAACTCAAAATTTTTATACAGGAGCATAGAGCTAAAAAGAGACTCCAGAAATAAATATAGATTTTTCTGAGCATAAGAACTATATTTGAGGAATTAAGTTGATTAAACAAGCATAAATCATGGTATATAGAAAATGAACTGTAATAAATCTGAAATTTAGGTATTAACAGTGTTTTAGTTTTACATGGACGCAGTAAAAATTCCAGAGCTATCTCATGTGCATATTTTCCATAATTAAATCGAGAAAGCTAACAACAGATTAGAGAACCTTGATTGTTCCAATATGGTAACTATTTTGGTTGGGTGCCATATTTTTACTGTGATCTTAATATTCCCTTAGTGATAACATATCCAAAAATCAAGGTCATTTGCTGAGTAGAACTTTGTGAACATACATAAGGTGGTTTTCTTATTCTTTTCCCTAGATTAAATTTGGTTGAGGTTCTGCAAAAGTGAATGTTACAAAATTTGTAGATCTTGTTACAAGGAATCCAGATCAGTTGAGTTTGCATTTTTTTGATTTTTCTGTGATTTGTTTCGTATTTTAGGAGTTCACTGGTATACACTGAAAAACTTGCAGAAACACCCTTAAATGAAAAAAACAAATTACAACCGGGTCCTTCGCCGGCCTTCTCCGCCGTGGCATCTTGCCGGTGGTGTTCTGCAGTGCAGGGTTTACCGGGGCTGCCACGGGGAGGCGCGTGGGAGAGAAGGGATCGAGGAACACCTACCCTGGTCGACGTTCGAGGGTTTGGTGCACGGGTTCGAGCTCGTCGGCGTCGATGGCGGATCGGTTGTTCGGTTCGCCGGCGCTGGAGGTGAAGGAGGGCTCGGGGTAGGGGAACAAGGCGCGCACGAGCACCGCATGAGCTCGTGGATGCTTCTGGGGTAGCTGTCGGGCTCGGTCTCCTTTGGAGCTGGCCGGTCCGCGGTGAGCCCGAGCTCGCCGGCGGCGGCGCAAGAGGGGAACGGCGTCGGGAGGGGGTTTGGGTTCGATTCCGCGCGCGGGGAGCGTATCTAGGAGGTGGTGAAGCTATTGCGGTGGTCGGAGGGGGCAATGTGGGGCTGGGTTAGCCGGCCCGCGCGAGCTGGATCTCGGCGGCCATGGCGGAGCGGCGGGAGGAGGAAGAAGGGGGAGAAGGGGCGCGACGGTGGAGCTCTGGGGTCTTTATAGGCCATAGAGCTCCTGGGCGAGGGGTGCAGCGACTGGGGGAGGTCGATTTGGGTCAGGGGCGCATGACGGCGAGCGGGCGGAGCGGCAGCGGCGCGGCGCATGGCGGGGGGTGTCGTGGCGGCACGGGGAGCGGCCTGGGACGCGTGTGCGCGCGAGGAGATGCCAAGGGGCGGGCCAGGTGGCGCTGAGGGACTCCCTGGGTCCATTTGGCCGCGGGCGCGCGGTGGACGAAGTCCACCGGCGGCGTACGGCGGGCGGCGGGCGAAACAGAGCCAGCCGGGAGAGAGAGATGGAGATGGGGGCTCTTTTGCGATTTCTGAAATTTCCATGGACCTCTCGGTAATCTAAAATTATCTCCTATTTGGAGGGCTCAAATGGAAAAGTGTTGAATACCACTTTTGCATAACTTTTCAAGATCTACAACTTTCGTGTTATGCAAATTTTCATTTGAAACTCACATTTTGAACTATTGGTACATTTGCAAATTTGCACAAAAGGACTTTAGTTTTATTCAGTTTTGACTTGTTTTTGGCTGATGTTCAATTGAGCACATGTCAATTAAAACACCTCCCATGAGCCAACTAAAATTTTGTGCACATTTTTGAATTAACTTTTGAGTAGCTTTTCACCCTTTTTCTTTCTCCTTTCATTTCTTTTGCAATAATTTGTCTTTTATTTGACCCTTTCTCTTTGAATTATTTTCCCCAATTTTTCTTTTAACTTTAACTAAGGTGTATTGGTTGTATTTAAAAGTATTGACACCTGAGGCGTCACAACCTACCCCCCTTAAAAAGAATCTCGTCCCGAGATTGGATAATTGAATTGAGGTAGGGGAATTGGTATACCTGAGGTGGAGCTAAGAAAACCCGGATAATGTCGATTAAGATAGTCTTCTGTCTCCCAGGTGGCTTCTTCTTCAGTGTGATGAGACCACTGAATTTTATACATTTTTACCACCTTTCGACGAGTACCTCTCTCTTTTTGATCCAGAATTCTGAGTGGATATTCGGTATATGAGAGATCGGGTTCCACTAAAATTTCCTGTTGATCAATGATTTCCGTAGGAACTCGAACACATTTCTTGAGTTGGGATATGTGGAAAACATTATGGATGGCGGCGAGTCATGAAGGAAGTCGCAAACGATAAGCCACGGGTCCACATTCTTCAATGATTTCATATGGCCCGACATAGCGAGGTGCGAGCTTACCCCTGACTCCGAAACGTTGAACGCCTCTAGTTGGGGACACTCGTAAATAGACGTGGTTACCAACCATGAACTTCAAAGGATCCCTTCTTTTATCGAAATAACTCTTTTGCCGAGACTGGGCTGCTCGGAGATTTGCTTGTACTATTTTTACTTTCTCTTCAGCCTCGACCACTAATTCAGGTCCAAAGATTTGACGTTCTCCAGTCTGGGACCAACTCAAAGGAGTTCGACACCGTCGACCATACAAGGCCTCGAAGGGTGCCATCTTCAGACTGGCCTGATAGCTGTTGTTATAAGAAAACTCCGCCGAGGATAAACATTTGTCCCAGTTCTTGTCATAATGGATGACACATGCTCGAAGCATATCCTCAAGAATTTGATTCACCCTTTCGGTCTGTCCGTCAGTCTGTGGATGGTAAGTTGAGCTTCGAATTAATTTAGTTCCGAGAGCCTCTTGGATTTTCTCCAAAACCTTGCCACAAACTGAGGGCCACGATCCGATATAATCATTTTGGGTATACCGTGTAGGCAGACAATCCGATCAATATAGATCTCAGCATATTTCTTGGCTCGATATTCAGTATGCACTAGAATAAAATGAGCAGTCTTTGTGAGCCTATCAACAATGACCCAAATGGAATCATGGTGCTGAGAAGTATTTGGTAAGCCCACGATGAAATCCATGCTGATATCTTCCCATTTCCAAGACGGAATTGGTAGAGGTTGGAGAGTTCCAGCAACTTTCAAGTGACTAGCTTTCACTCTCTGGCAGGTGTCACATTCTGCGACATATTTGGCAATCTCTCTCTTCATGCGAGTCCACCAAAAAATTTGTCTGAGATCTTGGTACATCTTGGTGCTACCCGGATGAATAGAGAATTTGAAGAGATGTGCTTCGTCCAGGATTTGTTTCCGCAGCTCGGAATTCTTGGGAACGACTAGGCGATCCTCGAACCACAAAATTCCTTTATGGTCCACTCGGAAACACTTATATTTATTTTCACCTTCTACCACTTTCTGCTTGATGATACCAACACTTTTGTCATGTAATTGTGCCATGATGACCTTGTCATAAAGTGTCGGTTCCACCGAAATATGATTCAACGACCCTTGAGGGATGATCTCCAATTTTAGCCTTTGCATTTCAGCACACAATGTGTCATTATACGACTCCACTGAAAGGCAATTGCAGTGAACCTTGCGACTGAGCGCATCGGCTACAACATTAGCCATGCCCGGATGATAATGAACCTCCAGGTCATAGTCTTTGATTAATTCCAGCCATCTTCGTTGCCTCATATTCAGCTCACTTTGAGTGAAAATGTATTTGAGACTCTTATGGTCGGTATAGATATTGCAATGAGTGCCCATAAGATAATGTCTCCAAAGCTTGAGAGCATGAATAACTGCGGCTAGTTCAAGATCATGAGTGGGATAATTTAGCTCGTGTGGCCGAAGAGCTCGGGAAGCATAGGCTATAACCCGATTGTCTTGCATTAGAACACAACCAAGACCAGTGCCTGAAGCATCACAATAAATGTCGTAGGGTTTATTGTTGTCAGGTTGAACCAAGACTGGTGCAGTGGTTAGATGTGCTCTCAATGTATGGAATGCTTCATCACACTTCGCGTTCCATTTAAACTTGACATCCTTCCTTAGTAGTTCTGTCATGGGCTTGGCAATTCTGGAGAAGTCCGGAATAAATCTGCGGTAATACCCCGCCAAGCCGAGAAAACTGCGGATCTGATGAACTGATGTAGGAGGTTTCCAGTCCATCACTTCTTGTACTTTGCTGGGATCAACTGATATGCCTTCACTAGATATAGTGTGACCCAGAAATTTGACTGTGTCCAGCCAAAATTCACACTTGGAGAATTTTGCGTATAGCTTATGATCTCTGAGACGTTGAAGAACAATGCGCATATGTTGCTCATGTTCCGCCTCGCTCTTGGAATGGATCAGAATGTCGTCGATAAACACCACGACAAACTTGTCAAGTTCCGGCATGAATACCGAGTTCATGAGATACATAAAATAAGCCGGAGCATTGGTGAGACCGAAAGACATAACCAAATATTCATAGAGACCATATCGGGTTGAGAAGGCGGTCTTGGGAATATCACAAGGCCGAATTTTAATTTGATGATACCCTGAACGGAGATCAATCTTGGAAAAGATCTTTGCTCCAGCCAACTGATCAAATAGTACATCAATACGGGGAAGTGGGTATTTATTTTTGATGGTCACCGCATTGAGAGGCCGGTAGTCAACACACAACCTCAGACTGTCATCCTTTTTCTTTACGAACAATGCTGGACAGCCCCAAGGTGAAGCACTTGGGCGAATAAAACCCTTGTCCAACAGTTCTTGTAGCTGGATTTTTAGTTCAGCTAATTCTTTAGGCGGCATTCGATATGGCCTTTTTGAAATAGGTGCTGTACCAGGCTGAAGTTCAATGATAAATTCGATATCCCGGTCGGGCGGCATACCAGGTAAGTCGTCCGGAAAAACATCTGCATACTCATGGACTACCGGAATATCTTCGGGACGAATATCTTTCATGGCATAGGCACAAGAGTTGTTGCATTGGTGATGAGGTAAATATAGAACCGAATGACCATGCGTGGGAGAATTTATTTCAACAGCCCGGGAAGAGATATCTAACATTACCCCATGCCTGTTCATCCAATCCATTCCCAGAATAATGTCCATACCTTATAGTGGCAGCAATATTAAAGTGGTAGGGACGGTTTTACTACCCAAACTTAGTGGCGCATTATTAACGATTTGGTTTGATGCAACTTTACCACCCAGAGTGGATATCATGAATGACCCCTTCGTGTGGCAAAAATCTAACCCAACCCTTGCTCCGAATTTAGAACTAATGAAGCTATGAGATGCACCAGAGTCGAATAAGATAACTGCGGGGTGATGGTTTATAGAGAATGTACCCAACATGATTGGTGCTCCCTCGGGCAGTTCAGCAAGGTTGGTGAAGTTAAGTCGGCCCTGCCTGACTTGAATGGTTTGCCTCTTGCCCTTGTTCTGATCATTTCTACGAGAAGCCTGCCCTTGAGATTGTCCCGCCTGGGGGCACATCTTGGCAAAGTGATCCGGACTCCCGCATCTGAAACAGCGGTTATTATTATCAGGGCGAGCGGCTGGCTGAGTATTCGGCCTAGGGCCGTTCTGCTGCTGCTGTTGAGGAGGTCGAATAATCCAACGCCCTGGCTGAGGGGCCTTCTGAGAGAGTGCGGGTGGGTTATTCTGCACAATACGATACCTCGGTGCAGAGGCACTCGAGGGTCCAGCAGGTGCCTTGCACTTCTTTTCAGCGCAGGTGTGCAGAAATCAGATCCTCCTGAGATATAGCCATATTCACCAATTCATTGAATGAGTCCGCTCAGACAAGATTTAGCCTCTCCTGTAACTTGGTACTAAGGCCTCGACGGAAGCGTTCACGCTTCTTAGCGTCGGTATCCGCGTGATGTCCAGCATACTGACACAGTTGATGGAATACTTGGGCATATTGCACCACAGTACGAGTGCCCTGAGTTAAGGCCAAGAACTCGTTGAGCTTACGGTCAAGAAGTCCAGCTGGAATATGATGATCTCGAAAAGCCAATTTGAACTCATTCCAGTTCACCACATGATCAGCTGGTAGCATCCCGTGGTAATGATCCCACCACATACGAGCTGCTCTGCTGAAGCTGTTGCGCGGCATAGCGAGTCTTGTTCGCTTCGGAACAAGGAGTAGTCAATAGAGAAAACTTGGACTCGATCGTGCGAATCCAAGCGTCCGCGTCCAGAGGCTCATCCACTTTATTGAACAGCGGAGGCTGAGTGCTGAGGAAATCTTGGTAGCTCGCCTCTTGTGCGTGATGAGCATGATGCCCACCCCGCGGTTGTTGCTGAGCTTGAACCAGCTGCCGCAAAATCTCCGTCTGGGCGGCAAGAACCTCAGCAATACCCACTGGTGGAGGAGGTGGAGGTGGATCGCCATTCCCCCCGGCTCCAAAACCACTAGGGGTGCCTCGAGTCGATCCCACCATCTGAAATGTGAGTACTTTCGCATTAGATTCATCATTATCATCATCTCGAATGGGAATTTCAACTCAAGATGACATGTAAATATTCAGAATTGCTTAAATCACGTCGTGCAGAAAACCAGTGATACAAAAACGCTCATAACTGGAGTTCCGTACATGATATAAACTTGAAATTTTTACAGGAGATAGATAATTTCATGAGCTACAACTTTGGTAGTCATCACAAAGTCTGATTTCCAGAGTAAGTTAGTCGAAAAATTCATTTTCTCCTCCTCTGGTCTTTCTGTTTTTCAGAAAAGAGAGCTTCTGTAATTGGCGATTATCTCTTGTGTTACTAATCCGTTTGGGCTGAAATTTTGCGGGTATTTTCATGATGAAATTTGGAACAACTTTGGTATTCAACTCAGGAGCTCAATCCGAAAGGAAAAGAGGATAAAAATTCGAACTTGCTGCTGCCTTCAGCTTTTCACAGATTATTGATAATTCACATTAGTAGCATTAGGGATTCCTTACATCCATCATCCTCTCATTTCTACTTGGTTACTCCTAACATCAGTACTAAGGGGGTTACTCATCTCTAAGTTAGCCTAGTAGCCATGATCCAAAAGTAGGCTACACAAAGAGGAGTCTACAAAAGCTAAGAAACAGCGCCCCGGTCTACATGTTGACCGATGCCTCGCTCGCCGCGGGAGTGTGAACCTCAACCGGTGCGGGCTGCGGCGCCTGGTCCTCGGAGTCCATCTCCGAAAAGCCCTCGATCTCCTAGGGCTCGTCCTCCTCGTCCACCTGCATCTCGTCGGGAGGTGCGTGAAGGGCATCCTGCACGTGCTGTATCGCGTGGAGCTGCCCCTGGGCCTCGTCCAACTCAAGCTGCAGGTCGTGAAACTGGTCCTCCAGGAAGTTGATCGTAGCGTCACGATCCGACATAGTGTCCTGAAGCTCGTGAGCCTGGCCGTGGAACTGGGCGATAAGAGTAGCCCTGCTCTCGAGCTCGGTACTAGCCTCCTGAAGCTGCCCATCTCTCAGCTGGACCGCCAGGTGCAAAGCCTGAGCGTGGTCCACCAACTGAGCGACGGCGTAACGCTGGTAAGTGTGAAGCCTGTAAAGGCCGTCCAAGCACATCGCTGTCGTCCGAAGTGCCCCGACCGGGTCAAGGGTAGCGACCACGTCCACGTGTGCCATCCGGTCGAGCCAAAGCGGGTCTGCCGGGTCAGGTGCAGGGAACAACCCGAACGCAGTCAGAACCACCTCCAGAGGGTGCAAAGAGCAAAAAGTGGTCATTGCCCTCATGGCGGTAAGCTCCCAAGTGTCCAGCAGGTAGTGACCGACCATCTGAGTCACGATCGGCTCCCACCCATTGAGCGGGTGCTGCGGGA